>NW_027189338.1:64535-67035 GCF_040958095.1 Procambarus clarkii
CTCCTGCTAAGATTTCCTCATCTGAGGAGTGATTACGAGGATAATTATGAGGGATAATAAAAATGAGGATAATTACGGGGCTATTCATGCCCGTGCCACCTCTTAGGGTGGCTTAATCTTCATCAATCAATCAAATGAGGATAAGGATTTAGGATAGGACGGAGGGAAGGAATGGTGCCCAACCACTTGGATGCTTAGAGATTGAACGCCAACCTTACAAGACTAGAGGCATGAAAAGGATTCGAACCTGCACACTTGGGTACTCCCAAACACACGCCCTAAACCATTACACCACGACATGGAGAGAAAAAAAAAGCAGTGCAACCTAGGATTCAACAGAATTCTTTAGGCCAAGGGGTCCTGAGGATAGGAATCTGATTAGGCTTCCACTGAAACCCAATCAGGATTTTAACATCCTATCCCCAAGCATTCTAGCTTTGCCCAATAACACAGTATCAGAGCAATTATCCAATGACTGACCGAGTGGTAAAACACTTAATAACCATCGCGAAAATTACGTATTATCCAACACATATCCAATTGGCAATTCAACTATGCAATCCCTCCTCCTACCTGACCAATCAAACTCTTAAATATGCAACTTACTTGTAAACAACAAATTACGTTTTCTATGCGTAGTCCTCGATAGGTTAAGGGGGTTGGCGAGGTTTGTACGTGTCTGGTAAGGCAAATCAGTTTTTATTTCTTTTACGGGGTGACAAATGGAGGGACCGACCTGAACTATGCTGGTTGTGGGACAATTAAGGTGCCACCCGGACAATTACAGTGAGAGAGCGAGAGAGAGAGAGAGAGAGAGAGAGAGAGAGAGAGAGAGAGAGAGAGAGAGAGAGAGAGAGAGAGAGAGATGAGAGAGAGAGAGAGAGAGAGAGAGAGAGACCACAACTCCATCAACTCCACCAGCAACTCCACCAGGAATGGACAAGAGTGAGGAAACATTTGCCATTGGCTACGTTAACTGTGTTAAACGTAATTTTTGTAGATAATTAAGTCTGCATAGCATTAACCTGTTTATCTGGCCCTGTTGCCACTTGTCGACATGCACCATTTATGTGCTTAGTCAATTATTTTGTGTCAGGGGGGAGTTTGCGTCAGGGGGGAGTTTGCGTCAGGGGGGAGTTTGCGTCAGGGGGGAGTTTGCGTCAGGGAAAATAATTGAGGGGCTGGTCCCAAACCTGCACACAGAAATAACACCACATGAGACCAGAAGACATGGCAGGATGTGCAGAATACCCCCGTTGAAAAGCAGAGGTGCAACAGGTACTCTGAGAGAGAACTCTATCAACATCAGAGGCCCGAGACTGTTCAACACGTTTCCACTACACATAAGGGGCATAACTGGCCGACCCCTCACAGTGTTCAAGAGAGAACTGGATAAGCACCTCCAAAGGATACCTGATCAACCAGGCTGTGACTCATACGTCAGGCTGCGAGCAGCCGCGTCTAACAGCCTGGTTGATCAGTCCAGCAACCAGGAGGCCTGGTCGACGACCGGGCCGCGGGGACACTAAGCCCCAGAAGCACCTCAAGGTAGCCTCAAGGTAGGTAGGGGGGGGAGCTTGCGTCAGGGAGAGCTTGCGTCAGGAAAAGCAATTTGTCTTGACTCTTTGTTACAATGTTCACTTCATTGTCATTCTGTAGGTTAATAGTCGTGTCCTACCTGTTTTATTTCCTAACTCTATCTTTCACACAAACATTCTTACTCCATAACGTTCCCAATGGAAAGAAAGCCAAGTCCCGGGCATTTAAGAGTCGCGCTGCCATCAGAGCACAGGAAAAAAAACAAAGCCATGTCCCGGGCATGTAAAAGTCGCGCTGCCCTCAGAGCACAGGAAAAAAAACAAAGCCATGTCCCGGGCATCTAAAAGTCGCGCTGCCCTCAGAGCACAGGAAAAAAAACAAAGCCAAGTCCCGGGCATCTAAAGTCGCGCTGCCCTCAGAGCACAGGAAAACAAAAACAAAGCCAAGTCCCGGGCATCTAAAAGTCGCGCTGCCCTCAGAGCACAGGAAAAAAAAACAAAGCCAAGTCCCGGGCATCTAAAAGTCGCGCTGCCCTCAGAGCACAGGAAAACAAAAACAAAGCCAAGTCCCGGGCATCTAAAAGTCGCGCTGCCCTCAGAGCACAGGAAAAAAAACAAAGCCAAGTCCCGGGCATCTAAAAGTCGCGCTTCCCTCAGAGCACAGGAAAAAAAACAAAGCCAAGAGGCTTCAGCGGACTCCCCAGCGCAATGGACAGTAAAGTCTATGATGGACAGGACAGGCAATGGGGATTTTTAGGAAGGAGGATTCTGCATGGGTCATTCCAAAGTGCGGTGGATAACCATCTCGTGAAGGAGAGTGGATGGAGGAGGTATATAGATGTTTATACAGAGGTACAGCGACGGGGATCCTCTCGGACCTAAGTTCGAACCCTCGTCACGGCCCTTGTGGATTTGTTCATTTGATGCATCACGCTATTGTGATTTCTCTGTGAGTGTATATA
>NW_027189338.1:74535-89110 GCF_040958095.1 Procambarus clarkii
AGGCAGCATCTGGGATGCTCTCGGACGCAGGTTCGAATCCTCGTCACAGGCTCTTGTGGATTTGTTCTCTTGTGGAGGACTGTTGATTGCTTCTAAAGTCGCTAGGTTGCTAGACCGAGATCAAGCCAGCTAGGTACAATTCTTGACTCAGGCAAGGTCTGGCATTCACAGTTTTTACGTCCTTATGGAAAAGGAATCTAATTCCATGAGGAATACCTAATTCCAAAAGGAATCTAACCCCAGTCGTGGGTTCAGAAGACTAGGTGCATAGTTCCCTAGTGCTAGACCGAGATCAAGCCAGCTAGGTACAATTCTTGACTCAGGCAAGGTCTGGCATTCACAGCTTTTTACGTCCTTATGGAAAAGGAATCTAATTCCATGAGGAATACCTAATTCCAAAAGGAATCTAACCCCAGTCGTGGGTTCAAAACTAGGTGCATAGTTCCCTAGTGCTAGACCGAGATCAAGCCAGCTAGGTACAATTCTTGACTCGGGTTAGGTCTGGCATTCACAGCTTTTTACGTCCGTATGGAAAAGAAATCTAATTCCAAAAGGAATCTAACCCCAGTCGTGGGTTCAGAAGACTAGGTGCATAGTTTTCTAGTGCCCTACAACTTTACAAGTCGGAATTCTGCCAGTTTTGCTCTGATTTCGGGGACACTAAAAGCCCCGAAATCATCTCAAGATAACCTCTCAAGAAGAAGATAACCTGAAGGGATTAGAATGCACCTCTTCAAGAACGGATGCCAGTTGATGGGAATTAGACATGCAAATCAACCTTGGATGAGTCTTACATCAAATGCTGTGTTGTGCTTTAAGGTGGTGGTGGCACTAAAGGGCGCCCTGACAGCTGGATGGACAGCGCTTAGGATTGTAATCCTGAGGTAGTTCGATCCCCGGTGGAGGTGGAGACAAATGGGCAAAATGTTTTTTTCACCATGATGCCCCTGTTACCTAGCAGTAAATAGGTACCTGGGAGTTAGTCAGCTGCTACGGGCTGCTTCCTGAGGGGTGTGTAACAAAAAGGAGGCCTGGTCGAGGACCCGCCGCGGGGACGCTAAGCCCCGAAATCATCTCAAGATAACCTCAAGATAACAATGCTCAGAGGAATCAACAGTGTCGATTACTGGATCATACCTTACCTACCTTGAGGTTACCTTGAGGTGCTCCTGGGGCTTAGCGTCCCCGCGGCCCGGTCGTCGACCAGGCCTACTGGTTGCTGGACTGATCAACCAGGCTGTTGGACGCGGCTGCTCGCAGCCTGACGTATGAGTCACAGCCTGGTTGTTCAGGTCTTTCTATGGGCTACTGTATCACTGTATCCATTGTATCTATGGGCTAATTGTATCATCAATACAATCTGTTCCACTGTTTCAGATATTGTTCGTTCATAAAGTTAAAATATCGCGAGTTTTCTGACGTTTCAGGGTTCTAGGATAACTAATACAATATTCACAAAAATAATATATTTTTCAAACAGCTCGTAATTGTGAACACACATTCGTGAAAAATGACTAAAATGGGTTCGATCAATTTCCACATGTGTAGTTGAAAATACAACTTTCCAAATTAGTTTGACACCTAACGAGTCCGCCCAAGAAATTAAATAGGACAAACGCAGCATAAAGTAGTTAGGACGAATGTAATTAGAAGGGAGATGTTCACTCTGTCGATAGACCTAGGCAATCTTATCTTATATGTTCTTTGTTCAACTGGTTTGTTATGGAGTGTAATAGGAGATCCCTTCATTTTTGTAGATGACAAGACGTGTATTTCCATGTAAGCTGTATGTTTAGGACTGGATGTATAGGTGTTTAATGTCAGTGCTTCAGCTAAGTCTAATCTCTAACAGCAGTATCTTTTTTAAATTTTAAATTTTGCCCCGAGGGGCGAGTTTATTGGGCAGCGCCACTCATCTTGTGAGTGAACATACCGCCATAGTGACAGTATTGGGCAGCGCCACTCATCCTGTGAGTTAACACACCGCCATAGTGACAGTATTGGGCAGCGCCACTCATCTTGTGAGTGGACACACCGCTATAGTGACAGTATTGGGCAGCGCCACTCATCCTGTGAGTGGACACACCGCCATAGTGACAGTACTGGGCAGCGCCACTCATCCTGTGAGTGGACACACCGCCATAGTGACTGTATTGGGCAGCGCCACTCATCTTGTGAGTGGACACACCCCATAGTGACAGTATTGGGCAGCGCCACTCATCTTGTGAGTGGACACACCGCCATAGTGACAGTATTGGGCAGCGCCACTCATCCTGTGAGTCGACACACCGCCATAGTGACAGTATTGGGCAGCGCCACTCATCCTGTGAGTGAACACACCGCCATAGTGACAGTATTGGGCAGCGCCACTCATCCTGTGAGTGGACACACCGCCATAGTGACAGTATTGGGCAGCGCCACTCATCCTGTGAGTGGACACACCGCCATAGTGACAGTATTGGGCAGCGCCACTCATCCTGTGAGTGAACACACCGCCATAGTGACAGTATTGGGCAGCGCCACTCATCCTGTGAGTGGACACACCGCCATAGTGACAGTATTGGGCAGCGCCACTCATCCTGTGAGTGAACACACCGCCATAGCAGCATGTACAACACTCCCCAATAGGAAGAAAACCCGCTGGGTGTTCATCCTGTCCGTGAATATGAAGATGCTGATTAGGATTTTTCCCAAGAAAAACGAAAAACAGGGGAGGGTAAAATTTACCGGTACACGAACAGCCTTGACACATATGTAACACATACAAACTTGGAACTACTTCTGCCCTAAACAGACCATTAACCACCACTCCCCAAACAGAACTTGATAAAGGCCATTCAGTATAAACCACGAAACCACCATTTGCCACACACAAAAGGAATCACTGGTACCCAGACCTGGATAAAAAGGGATTGGGGGAGAGGGGGTTGGGAAGGATGGGGGGTGGACCAGTTTGCATGGAACTACGAATTTGAAGGAGGCCTATTTAAATATAATTCCTTGCCATTATATATGTATAATCGTTCTAGTTTTTTTATACTGTCGTGTTACATGTAAGCACTTTACATACACTATATATACATATTAGTGTATGTAAAGCTTCATTTAATATATATATATATATATATATATATATATATATATATATATATTATATATATATATATATATATATATATTCTTATAGACTGTGGGTTGGTTGGTGTTGTCGTCGTTGATCCTTCTCTATGGACAACCCAACCCACAACTCGGCAGAGTGCTTATACTAGGAGATCACCCTTGGCGCTTCTGGCTCTTGGAGAGGGGCTCAACGTCACACGTTTAGGGGATGCGGCTCCAACACTTAGCCTCGTTGTCACGTGCACACACCCACTCGAGCCGCTGTGACTCCCCACTCTCTCCTTATGAGATATGATCTCCTCAATCCCCTATGACTTACTAGTATTACCTCCTACCCTGTCCACGGCAGTGGTTCTTGGTTCTTTCTCTCTCTCTCTCCTTCTTTACTACCTCCTGGGAAGCCTCACTAGGACAAGGGCAAACACCAGCAAATTGTGACACATTTACTGGACAAAGCACATACACGATACATACACACATATAATAATAATGAATCCTATACTCTATAATATCACAATCAGGTTGCACTCCAACACCATCAGAACTCTATTATCAGCTTATCAAGTGGTATCCTATCTCCTGGTTCACCACCTGATACTATCAACCTCCTCAAGTTGATCAAGCCTACATACACTGTTGCACCATCAGCAAGATAACATATATATATAGAAAATCAGCATTTGAATGCAATAACATATACCAGTATAAATGTTCATTGATACTTCAGTATAAAAAACTCCTTGACATAAGAATGCCAACAGTCACTCACCTCTCACTGCGTCTTGCACGCTAATGACAACCAAACACTATCAACTCCCTATAAGTAATCCACCAGAACTTCCCCTTCCACCTCTGGAAGTTCACTACCCTAATATCCTTAGGTTCTTCCGGGCTTCACTACCAGGATCCTCTGCAGCTCCTCCAGGCTGCTATCATGAAGTTTCCTTGAGCAACTACGGTGCTTCACCCTTCTGCTAGGGTCCTCCACAGCTCTCTTGGCTGCTACACCATGAAGTTTCCCCGAGCAACTATGGTGCTTCTCCACCTCTACAGAAGCACGTGACACTCCTCTTCACTGCTGCTTCTCCTCACAGCTCGAGGTCCTCTGCTCCACTACCTTGGAGTCTCATCAGCTACTTCATCTGCTGGCTTCGAAGTTCTCAGCAACTTCTTCCCCAAAGACAAACCTGCAACCCATCGACACTCCAATAAAATGTTCCCCTTTAACACATAAACAAAAATAACCACACAATATGCTTGCCTCAAACCTCTATCTGTTCTCTACATACAGTGAGAGTGGACTCCCCCGTTTTGGGCGGGTCCATACTCCACCTCGCCTGGCGGCGGTCCTCACTCGCTGGGAGGGTCTTCCTCCGTCAAGAGCCAGGCTCCCTCAGTCGTCCGCCAGCGCTCAGAGGGGGCGGACGTCGCTCCGTGTCCTCCCTCTTCACTCTCTATTTCAGGCTTTCTGCCTTATTAAAACATGTCTAACTTATAAATAAACATTGCTACTGTCGCTGGGCACACGACCAACTACAAGCATCACTATGAACTGGCGTATATCGTGCTTACCACAGATTAACTGATCGAGGGCGCTTTCCTCTGACGGCGTCTGGTCAGGGCGCTCCACACAGCCCACAAATGCCTCTGGCTTTTAAACTCTGCTCGTCGACCAGGACTTGAGACCACAACGTTCCCAGCTCGGTTCCACAGCTGGCACGTCTGCACACTTCTCTTCTCTTCGAGATATATCACTAGGGGTTCCCTTCTGGCGGGAGCTCAAACGGAGCGCGGCTTCCCCCTGCGATGTCTGGCACTCAAGTGAGGTCAAGGTCCTCCGGAAGCGAGCCTCACGCCTCCAGCAAAATGTCCACATCTCCTAGCCAGTCATTTATCTGTTTTCTTCTTCATTGCCCATAATCTCAAACTGTTATACATATCCAAGCAACTATTTTACATATGCGTTATCACCTCAATATTGCTAGACCTTCTAATCAGGTCAGGCTTGCTGAATAACTCTCAAGGAGGGAGACTCGTTTCTCCTGCAGGCTGAGATCATAACACTCCCCTCCCCTTATTTTTGAGAGTTATTCTAGTGGCTAGGCTCGAGATAACGCATCAGCCACTACATTGTCTCGCCCTCTTATGTGCGTTATCACCAGGTCATACTCTTGGAGCGATAAAAACCATCTGGTTAATCTCTGGTTTGCATGCTTCATTTTCTTCAGGAAAACTAGGGGATTATGGTCTGTATACACCGTCACTGGGTGTCCCCCCCACTCACATACACTTCAAAATGTTTCAATGCCATCACCAGGGCCAAAGTCTCTTTCTCGACTGTACTGTACGACCTCTGGTGCTTAACGAACTTCTTCGAGAAGAAGGACACGGGGCGGTAAATTCCATCATTCTGCTGCGTCAGTACAGCTCCGGCCCCTATATCACTGGCATCTACAAATAACGTAAACGGCGCTTCAAAATCTGGCGACACTAGTACAGGTGCAGTCAACAGTCTTTTGGTCTTCTCAAACGCTTCTTGTGCTGTTCCATTCCACTCCCACTTCTTGCTCTTTGATAGCAAACTCGTCATAGGAGCGGCTATGGTGGAGAAATTTTCACAGAACTTCCGGTAATACCCAATCATACCGAGGTATCTCAACAATTCTTTCTTACTCCTGGGCACCGGGAAGTTGTCAATGGCCTCCACCTTTGTTCTTACCGGAGCAACCTCGCCTTGCCCTACTATATATCCAAGGTACTCCAGGCGGGCTCTCCCGAACTCGCTTTTTGCCAAGTTGATCGTCATGTTGGCCTTCTCCAACCGATCGAACAAATCTAAAAGTCGATCCACGTGATCCTTCCAGGAATCAGCGAACACCACAATATCATCGATGTACACTGCACATCCAGTCGCGCCTTGTAATACCTGATTCATTACTCGTTGAAAACAACTACCACTATTCTTCATTCCGAACGGCACCACTTTATATTGGTACAAGCCGTCGGGTGTCACGAACGCTGAGATCCTCTTGGCCTCCTCAGACAGGGGAATCTGGTAGTATCCCTTCAACAGGTCTATCTTCGAGACATACCGTGCACTCCCAATCCGATCTATGCAATCGTCAATGCGCGGTATCGGAAACGAGTCAGCGACCGTGAGTGCATTCACTTTCCTATAATCGGTACAGAACCGGTACGTGCCGTCACTCTTCTTCACGAGGAGGCACGGCGAACTCCAGTCACTGTCGCTAACCTCTGCCAAGTCGTTATCTAGCAGATACTTCACTTCTGCTCTCATTGCCGCTGCTTTCTCCGGGTTAACTCTGTAAGGGTGCTGCTTGATGGGCTCAGCACTCCCTACATTCACTTCGTGCACCGTTCCGCGGTGTCTTCTAGGCACGTCCGTGAATAACGACTTATTCCTCCGTAGGATCTCCACTAGCTCCTGGCGTTGGTCATCCTCCAAATGACCCAGACGCTCACCTATCTTGGCCAGGCTTTCTGTATTTGATATCTTCGCGCCATCGGCCCTCTCTAACTTACAGTTCTCCTCTTCTATCCCTTTGCCGTCTCCTCCACACAGCACCGTCGCCTGCAATGGGGTTTCCATCGGTTCTTCATCGCCTAGAGGCTTATCTCTGTCATAGTACCTCTTTATCATGTTCACGTGGCAAACCTGTGACTTCCTCGGACGATCTGGCATGTGGATTACATAATTCACATCCCCTAATGCCTTCTGGATGGTATATGGTCCACAAAATCTCGACTCGTATATACTTCCTTTTACCGGTAGCAGGACTAACACCTGATCTCCTTCTTGAAATTTCCTGCCCTTCGCCTTCCTGTCGTGGTACCTTACCATCTCTGCCTGGGATGTCCTCAAATTTTCCTTGGCCAAATCTCTGGCCCTAGAGAGTCGCTCTCTAAAAGTCTTCACATATTTTCCCACGTCCACCTTAGGCCTATCCACGGTGAGCTGCTCCTTCAGCGCGCCCACTGGGCTCCTCACGGAGTGTCCGTACACCAGTTGAAATGGGGTGAATCCGAGTGATTCTACTACCGCATCCCTGATGGCGAACAACACGGATGGTAATGCCTCGTCCCAACTACTCCCTTCCTCAGCGCAGTATATCCTCAACAAGCTCTTTAGCGTTCCATGGAAACGCTCCAATGCTCCCTGCGACTGAGGGTGATACGGTGACGAGCGCACTTGCTCTACTCTCCATCCTTTCACAGTTTCCCTAAACAACTTCGACTGGAAGACACTCCCCTGGTCCGTCTGGATAACCTTGGGCATTCCTACCCACGCAATGTAGTTCTGTAGTCTATCCAGAACGGCTCTCGACGTCACTCTTCTCAGGGGGATTGCTTCAGGGAAACGGGTGGCCGTGCACATTATGGTCAGTAAGTACTCGTGGCCTTTTCTGGTCCTCGGCAACGGACCTACACAGTCTATCAAGACTCTCTCAAAAGGCTCGCCAAATGCCGGTATGGGCTTTAAGGGTGCCTTTGGTATAGCCGGAGCCGGCTTACCTGCACGTTGGCACGCCAAACATGTCCTACAATATTTCTTTACCTCCTTCCACACGTTCGGCCAGTAGAAGTGCTCCTGCACCTTATTTAAGGTCTTCTTCACCCCCAAGTGCCCTGCCATATCTACGGAGTGGGCTAGTTCTAACACAGCCGCCCTAAACTCCTTCGGCACTAACACTTGGTGCTTCTCCAACCATACCTTATCTGCGCCGGCTTTGTCCGGTCGCCATTTCCTCATTAGTACATCATCGTCCAAGTAGTAATACACGGGGGACTCCGGACATGAATTTCCCCCTTTTGCCTCCCTGATTAGATCTATAAACTCCTCTTTCTGAGCCCTAATCAGGTCCGCTCGGTTCACGCTGAACTTTTCAGGTAGGGTCATTTTCACTTCCTGTCTCCTCGAATCCTCATTCTTCTGAGCTCGATCTTCGTCGAACAGCCCAGACATGTCCATGTTGACCTCCTCCCTTGGTGGAGTCGACACTGCCATATCATCTCCAATGTCTTCCTCGGCGGCTACGTCCGACTCTGTCACTACACAGGCCGGGTATACGATGACTTGACTGTCCTCTGCCTCATCTTCAAGGATGCTGGCTAGATCTATCTTGTCCGGCGTTCCACTTGTACCGCGGTCCTTCTGGTTCACCTCCGGCACAGCTTTTACTATCAGCTCTGGCAGCACCTTGGACCCACACAAGTCGTTCCCCAGGATCACTTGGACTCCTGGAACAGGTATGTTGGGGCACACTCCCAACATCACCTCCGCCGACAAATAATCTGACTTCAACTGGACAGCACACACGGGCATGTCACTCTTAGACAACAACCCATGAACCTTTATCCTCCTACTGCCAGCTAACAGTCGATCATTTCTTATTAGGCCTCTCAGAATCAAGCTCTGATTGGCTCCAGTATCCCTGAGGATACTAACCTCCACCTCGGGTTGACCTTCTATGCCGACCCAACCTTTACTAATGAACGGCCTATACCGCTCGTTCATCAAATCTACCTTCTGTGGTTTGTCTTGTTGTACATCAACGTACTTCTTCCGGGGATCACATGTCGTCAGGGTCACGACTCTCTTGCCCTGCCGACAATCTCGCATCATGTGACCTGATCTGTTGCACTTGTAGCATCTCATTTGGGAGAAATCTCTCCTATACGCCCCCGAGTGGCTCTGACTCTGCCCACTCGTATTGGAGTTCCTCGGGCCAGATGTACTACTCATACTCTGTGGAGCTTCATTGGACTCTTGTCTCCTCTGCACATTTTATTTTCCTGCTTACCTCCAGCAGGCGGACTCGGCAACTTTCCTTCCTGGGGCTTAAAACTAGCTGGTCTGCTTGTCTGCCCCCCAAAACTTCTTCCTCCCCAGACTCCACTGGGTCTGCTATTGCTGCGTCTCGCCTCGCTTCTCACTCTGTTCTCCCTTAAGCTCTTGTACGCTTCAGTAATCATATCCGCCCTATCTGCGGCATCTTTCACCTCCTTTATCCCTGCTTCTTGGATCTTGAACTTTGTTTCGGGATGCATCATCTCCAAGAACTTCTCCATGACCATCAGTTGCTTCAGGTCAGCGTAAGATCCAACTCCAGCAGCCTCAATCCACTTCTGGAATCGTCTTTCCAGATCCTTGCTGTCTCAGCAAACGTACATGCTCCAACTTTGATCATCTCTCTGAAGCGCTTTCTATAAGCTTCTGGGGTTAACTGAAACGAGCGCAATATGCTGCTCTTTACTGTGGCATAATCCTGGCACTCTTCCAGTGACAATTGGGTGTATGCCTCCCTGGCTGCACCGGTCAATCTTAACTGGACCAGCTGGGCCCATTCCTCCTGTGGCCACTCCTTGATACTGGCTACTTTTTCAAAGTGCTCGAAAAGCTCTCTGCCTCTTCGGGAACAAACAAGGGAATGTCCTTCTCCCTAACCCTAACATCTGGTGGGTGTGATACCTGGGTGGTGCTCTCTGGCAACCCATGTTCAATCCTTTGCTCAGCCAAGGTTCTATTCGCTTCTATCTGCATTTGTTTTGTTCTCTCTTTTTCTTTTTCGACCTGGGCTTTTTCTTTTTCGACCTGGGCTTTTTTTTTCTTGTTCCAACTCCAGTTCTTACTCTGGTTTTCTCTTTTTCTTTCTCCACCTCTAGTCTTGCTTTCTCTTTTTTTTCTCCTGTTCCAACTCCAGTTCTCTTACTCTGGTTTTCTCTTTTTCTACTTCCAACCTGGTTTTCTCTTTTCTTTCTCCACCTCTAGTCTTGCTTTCTCTTTTTTTTCTCCTGTTCCAACTCCAGTTCTCTTACTCTGGTTTTCTCTTTTTCTACTTCCAACCTGGTTTTCTCTTTTTCTACTTCCAGCCTGGTTTTCTCTTTTTCTACTTCCAGCCTGGTTTTCTCTTTTTCCTTCTCGGCTTCATTTTTCATCTGGAGTTCTAATTTCATCTTTTCCAGCTGGAACTGTCTCTCCTTGTCCTCACGCTGCATCTGGAGCTCTAACTGGAATCTCTCCAAGCTCCTATTCCGGCTACTCCTACTACTGCGGCTACTCTTGCTGCTCCTACTCGATCCCTGGGATCTCACGTCATCCTGCCCATCATCCTCCTTTCTACTTTCAGCTCCTTCCTGGGCTCCTTGTTCTGCCGCTTCACTTCTGGCTCTCAACTGCCTCAGGATCTCATCCTTCATCCCAGCTACTTTAGATGCTTTCAACCTAATGCCACATTTTTCTGCTATCTGTTTCAATTGATCCCTCGTGCAACCTTCCAAGTCCTCGGGCTTGCCTGACTCCACAAACGTTTGCACCTTATCCATCTTTGTCCTGTGAGTCTTCCCAAGAGAGAGAATATACACCTGCGGTCACACAGTTTATTTCAGCAAGGGTGTACAAATCCACTCTTGGACAGGGTGTGGGTGTGTCAGTTCACTCTCCCGGACACAGGCCCCCAATTTCTTATATAGACTGTGGGTTGGTTGGTGTTGTCGTCGTTGATCCTTCTCTATGGACAACCCAACCCACAACTCGGCAGAGTGCTTATACTAGGAGATCACCCTTGGCGCTTCTGGCTCTTGGAGAGGGGCTCAACGTCACACGTTCAGGGGATGCGGCTCCAACACTTAGCCTCGTTGTCACGTGCACACACCCACTCGAGCCGCTGTGACTCCCCACTCTCTCCTTATGAGATATGATCTCCTCAATCCCCTATGACTTACTAGTATTACCTCCTACCCTGTCCACAGCAGTGGTTCATGGTTCTTCCTCTCTCTCTCTCCTTCTTTACTACCTCCTGGGAAGCCTCACTAGGACAAGGGCAAACACCAGCAAATTGTGACACATTTACTGAACAAAGCACATACACGATACATACACACATATAATAATAATGAATCCTATACTCTATAATATCACAATCAGGTTGCACTCCAATACCATCAGAACTCTATTATCAGCTTATCAAGTGGTATCCTATCTCCTGGTTCACCACCTGATACTATTAACCTCCTCAAGTTGGTCAAGCCTACACACTGTTGCACCATCAGCAAGATAACATATATATAGAAAACCAGCATTTGAATGCAATAACATATACCAGTATAAATGTTCATTGATACTTCAATATAAAAAACTCCTTGACATAAGGATGCCAACAGTCACTCACCTCTCACTGCGTCTTGCACGCTACTGACAGCCAAACACTATCAACTCCCTATAAGTAATCCACCAGAACTTCCCCTTCCACCTCTGGAAGTTCACAACCCTAATATCCTTAGGTTCTTCCGGGCTTCACTACCAGGATCCTCTGCAGCTCCTCCAGGCTGCTATCATGAAGTTTCCTTGAGTACCTACGGTGCTTCACCCTTCTGCTAGATTCCTCCACAGCTCTCTTGGCTGCTACACCATGAAGTTTCCCCGAGCAACTGTGGTACTTCTCCACCTCTGCAGAAGCACGTGACACTCCTCTTCACTGCTGCTTCTCCTCACAGCTCGAGGTCCTCTGCTCCACTACCTTGGAGTCTCATCAGCTACTTCCTCTGCTGGCTTCGAAGTTCTCAGCAACTTCTTCCCCAAAGAACAAACCTGCAACCCATCGACACTCCAATAAAATGTTCCCCTTTAACACATAAACAAAAATAACCACACAATATGCTTGCCTCAAACCTCTATCTGTTCTCTACATACAGTGAGAGTGGACTCCCCCGTTTTGGGCGGGTCCATACTCCACCTCGCCTGGCGGCGGTCCTCACTCACTGGGAGGGTCTTCCTCCGTCAAGAGCCAGGCTCCCTCAGTCTCCGCCAGCGCTCAGAGGGGGCGGACGTCGCTCCGTGTTCCTCCCTCTCCACTCTCTTATTTCAGGCCTTCTGCCTTATTAAAACATGTCTAACTTATAAATAAACATTGCTACTGTCGCTGGGCACACGACCAAACTACAAGCGATCACTATGAACTGGCGTATATCGTGCTTACCACAGATTAACTGATTGAGGGCGCTTTTCCTCTGACGGCGTCTGGTCAGGGCGCTCCACACAGCCCACAATAATGCTTCTGGGCGATTTAATATCTGCTCGTCGACCAGGACTTGAGACCACAACGTTCCCAGCTCGATTCCACAGCTGGTACGTCCGCACACTTCTCTTCTCTTCGAGATATATCACTAGGGGTTCCCTTCTGGCGGGAGCTCAAACGGAGCGCGGCTTCCCCCTGCGATGTCTGGCACTCAAGTGAGGTCAAGGTCCTCCGGAAGCGAGCCTCACGCCTCCAGCAAAATGTCCACATCTCCTAGCCCGTCATTTATCTATTTTCTTCTGCATTGCCCATAATCTCAAACTGTTACACATATCCAACCAACTATTTTACATATGCGTTATCACCTCAATACTTGCTAGACCTTCTAGTTAGGTCAGGCTTGCTGAATAACTCTCAAGAAGGGAGACTCGTTTCTCCTGCAGGCTGAGATCATAACAATATATATATATATATATATATATAATAATATATATATATATATATATAATATATATATATATATATATATATGTCGTACCTAGTAGCCAGAACGCACTTCTCAGCCTACTATGCAAGGCCCGTTTTGCCTAATAAGCCAAGTTTTCGTGAATTAATTGTTTTTCGACTACCTAACCTACCTAACCTAACCTAACCTAACTTTTTCGGCTACCTAACCTAACCTAACCTATAAAGATAGGTTAGGTTAGGTTAGGTAGGGTTGGTTAGGTTCGGTCATATATATCTACCTTAATTTTAACTCCAATAAAATAAAACTGACCTCATACATAATGAAATGGGTAGCTTTATCATTTCATAAGGAAAAAATTAGGGAAAATATATTAATTCATGAAAACTTGGCTTATTAGGCAAAACGGGCCTTGCATAGTAGGCTGAGAAGTGCGTTCTGGCTACTAGGTACGACATATATATATATATATATATATATATATATATATATATATATATATATATATATATATATATATATATATATATATATATATATATATATATATATATACACTCGAGCATAAATCATATGATTTAGCACTGATTACAAAAATACTTAATAAACAGTTTGAAATAGACCGTAATTTCCCACTAAAAGATCCTAATACCAGCTTGGTACGACCCAGCTGTTACCACACAATCCTGTAATCATAACCCCTCACTTCGGGCTCACCATAGCCCGTGCTGCTTGGAACTTTTAGTTCCGAGTAGTGAATCTTAAACAACAACAACATAACCCTTCAACAATATCTGGAAAATAAAAAATCTACTTAAATCTAGAACCACCACTCCAAAGCCAGGTTTTATTAAGCAATTTCATTCATAGATTTAAGAGCCAAAATGCTTCCAACACAAGGCCTAAACCCCATAGATTCCCCGGTACATAACTGTACCAACCTCTCCAGGGTACATCTCGTACCACGGCGTCTCAAACCCATTAAAAACCTCGAACCACCATCAGCAATTTAAAACACTTGTGTTTAAAAGTCTTTATGAACATCTAAGTGCTAAGAGCCATTGGCCCCGACAACCATTAACTCGCGGGGGCATATATTATATATATATATATATATATATATATATATATATATATATATATTATATATATATATATATATATATATATATATGAAGAAAACAATTATGGTGGCTAAGTCGTCCATTGTGAGAGCAAGAGTATGTAAAAGATCTGTCGACTGGTATTTGAGGCACTTGTAAATGTTGATTATGGCGTAACGAGAGGGAGGGATAGGGATAGAGAGGAAGAGAGGTAGGGTAGGGAGGGGTGACGGGAGGAAGAGAGGTAGGGAAGGGTGAGGGAGGAAGCCAGGAAGGAGGACCAGATGAACAAAGGTGAAAGATTGTAGTAGATATGTATAGGGATGGAGTAGATATGTATAAAGATCGAGTAGATATGTATAAAGATCGAGTAGATATGTATAATGATCAAGTAGATATGTATAAGAATGGAGGAGCCAAGGCAGTGAACGAGGAGAGTAAGGAAAGATAAAGGGAAGAAAAAGACGATGCAGATATAGAGCCAGGTAGTAATAGCAGGCTCTATCCACCCTCTAAAGCTAGGCTCTATCCTCCATCCTCCCCCCCCCCCATCTCCTCTTAAAGACTTCAGGGCGCGTCTCAAGAACTTCCACTTGATTACCTGGACTCAATAAGATTACATTTTTATCTCCCTAAGGATGCTTAAGCTGTCCAGCCTCCGACCCAACTGCTTAACGTTCTAGTCTCTATGCAAGATGTGTTTGTTGGCCATGAAACGAGTCGTAATAATAAACCTACGAACGCTCCAACAAGCACGCACACACGCACGCAAAAGAGTTTACATAAGAACGCAATTGCACTCACACACGTACGTATTCAATCACGCAATCACGAATGCATTTGCGTAAGCA
>NW_027189338.1:89610-122110 GCF_040958095.1 Procambarus clarkii
ACAACTTTCCAAAATTAGTTTGACACCTAACGAGTCCGCCCAAGAAATTAAATAGGACAAACGCAGCATAAAGTAGTTAGGACGAATGTAATTAGAAGGGAGATGTTCACTCTGTCGATAGACCTAGGCAATCTGATCTTATATGTTCTTTGTTCAACTGGTTTGTTATGGAGTGTAATAGGAGATCCCTTCATGTTTTGTAGATGACAAGACGAGTATTTCCATGTAAGCTGTATGTTAAGGACTGGATGTATAGGTGTTTAATGTCAAGTGCTTCAGCTAAGTCTAATCTCTAACAGCAGTATCTTTTTTATATTTTAAATTTTGCCCCGAGGGGCGAGTTTATTGGGCAGCGCCACTCATCTTGTGAGTGAACATACCGCCATAGTGACAGTATTGGGCAGCGCCACTCATCTTGTGAGTGAACACACCGCCATAGTGACAGTATTGGGCAGCGCCACTCATCTTGTGAGTGGACACACCGCTATAGTGACAGTATTGGGCAGCGCCACTCATCCTGTGAGTCGACACACCGCCATAGTGACAGTATTGGGCAGCGCCACTCATCCTGTGAGTGAACACACCGCCATAGTGACAGTATTGGGCAGCGCCACTCATCCTGTGAGTGGACACACCGCCATAGTGACAGTATTGGGCAGCGCCACTCATCTTGTGAGTGGACACACCGCCATAGTGACAGTATTGGGCAGCGCCACTCATCCTGTGAGTCGACACACCGCCATAGTGACAGTATTGGGCAGCGCCACTCATCCTGTGAGTGAACACACCGCCATAGCAGCATGTACAACACTCCCCAATAGGAAGAAAACCCGCTGGGGTTCATCCTGTCCGTGAATATGAAGATGCTGATTAGGATTTTTCCAAGAAAAACGAAAAACAGGGAAGGGAAAAATTTACCGGTACACGAACAGCCTTGACACATATGTAACACATACAAACTTGGAACTACTTCTGCCCTAAACAGACCATTAACCACCACTCCCCAAACAGAACTTGATAAAGGCCATTCAGTATAAACCACGAAACCACCATTTGCCACACACAAAAGGAATCACTGGTACCAGACCTGGATAAAAAGGGATTGGGGGAGAGGGGTTGGGAAGGATGGGGGGTGGACCAGTTTGCATGGGCCTACGAATTTGAAGGAGGCCTATTTAAATATAATTCCTTGCCATTATATATGTATAAATCGTTCTAGTTTTTTTATACTGTCGTGTTACATGTAAGCACTTTACATACACTATATATACATATTAGTGTGCGTAAAGCTTCATTTTATATATATATATATATATATATATATATATATAATATATATATAATATATATATATGTCGTACCTAGTAGCCAGAACGCACTTCTCAGCCTACTATGCAAGGCTCGATTTGCCTAATAAGCCAAGTTTTCCTGAATTAATATATTTTCTCTAATTTTTTTCTTATGGAATGATAAAGCTACCAATTTCATTATGTATGAGGTTAATTTTTTATTATTGGAGTTAAAATTAACGTAGATATATGACCGAACCTAACCAACCCTACCTAACCTAACCTAACCTATCTCTATAGGTTAGGTTAGGTAACCAAAAAGTTAGGTTAGGTAGGTTAGGTAGTCAAAAAATAATTAATTCATGAAACTTGGCTTATTAGGCAAATCGGGCCTTGCATAGTAGGCAGAGAAGTACGTTCTGGCTACTAGGTACGACATATATATATTATATATATATATATATATATATATATATATATTATATATATATATATATATATATATATATATAATATATATATATATATATTATATATATATATACACTCGAGCATAAATCATATGATTTAGCACTGATTACAAAATACTTAATAAACAGTTTGAAATAGACCGTAATTTCCCACTAAAAGATCCTAATACCAGCTTGGTACGACCCAGCTGTTACCACACAATCCTGTAATCATAACCCCTCACTTCGGGCTCACCATAGCCCGTGCTGCTTGGAACTTTTAGTTCCGAGTAGTGAATCTTAAACAACAACAACATAACCCTTCAACAATATCTGGAAAATAAAAAATCTACTTAAATCTAGAACCACCACTCCAAAGCCAGGTTTTATTAAGCAATTTCATTCATAGATTTAAGAGCCAAAATGCTTCCAACACAAGGCCTAAACCCCATAGATTCCCCGGTACATAACTGTACCAACCTCTCCAGGGTACATCTCGTACCACGGCGTCTCAAACCCATTAAAAACCTCGAACCACCATCAGCAATTTAAAACACTTGTGTTTAAAAGTCTTTATGAACATCTAAGTGCTAAGAGCCATTGGCCCCGACAACCATTAACTCGCGGGGGCATATATATACATATATATATATATATATATATATATATATATATATATATTATATAATATATATATATATATATATATATATATATATATATCACAACACACCTGAGTGATTGTGAGGTGATGGTGATATAGCAGTGAGAGTAAAATAATATAGTGTGATAGTGATACTGAGGTGGTGATATGACAGTGATAGTGAGGTGATGGTAATATAGCTGTGATAGTGAGGTGATATAGCTGTGATAGTGAGGCGATATAGCTGTGATAGTGAGGCGATATAGCAGATAGTATAGTGGTGATATAGCAGTGACACTGAGGTGATAGTGATATGACAGTGATGGTGAGGTGATGGTGATATAGCATGATGGTGAGGTATATATATATATATATATATATATATATATATATATATATATATATATATATATATATATATATATGAAGAAAACAATTATGGTGGCTAAGTCGTCCATTGTGAGAGCAAGAGTATGTAAAAGATCTGTCGACTGGTATTTGAGGCACTTGTAAATGTTGATTATGGCGTAACGGGAGGGAGGGATAGGGATAGAGAGGAAGAGAGGTAGGGTAGGGAGGGGTGACGGGAGGAAGAGAGGTAGGGAAGGGTGAGGGAGGAAGCCAGGAAGGAGGACCAGATGAACAAAGGTGAAAGATTGGAGTAGATATGTATAGGGATGGAGTAGATATGTATAAATCGAGTAGATATGTATAAAGATCGAGTAGATATGTATAATGATCAAGTAGATATGTATAAGAATGGAGGAGCCAAGGCAGTGAACGAGGAGAGTAAGGAAAGATAAAGGGAAGAAAAAGACGATGCAGATATAGAGCCAGGTAGTAATAGCAGGCTCTATCCACCCTCTAAGGCTAGGCTCTATCCTCCATCCTCCCCCCCCCCACCTCCTCTTAAAGACTTCAGGGCGCGTCTCAAGAACTTCCACTTGATTACCTGGACTCAATAAGATTACATTTTTATCTCCCTAAGGATGCTTAAGCTGTCCAGCCTCCGACCCAACTGCTTAACGTTCTAGTCTCTATGCAAGATGTGTTTGTTGGCCATGAAACGAGTCATAATAATAAACCTACGAACGCTCCAACAAGCACGCACACACGCACGCAAAAGAGTTTACATAAGAACGCAATTGCACTCACACACGTACGTATTCAATCACGCAATCACGAATGCATTTGCGCAAGCACTCATTAACCCGTACTGTACAGTTGCGACACACTTAGGAAATACAGTTTAATATTTTTTTTATTAATGGGGATAAAAAAATGGGGCTTCAGAACATTATACCCAACCTACGTAAGACCATAACTGGAATACGCAGCCTCCCAAATTGCAGTTTCCATCTAAATAAAAAAAACTAGGAAAAGGCCCAAAATTAAGTGCATTCCAACACACGTCTCAGAACTACTGAAACTCTATTACACACACACTGGCTAAGTGAACTCAAGCTCATAAACGCTTAGAAGAAGAACAAAATGTGGTAATATGTTATCGCCCTTTTTTTAAAGCACCCTAAAAGATATCTTATACGTTGCTATCTGATAACGACGTTCAAGATACCTTAAGAGCATATGCAGAGTAGATAAGGCGGTTTAAAACATGTTTAAAACATGAAATTACAGGACCAAGGCACAAAGAGAAAGAAAGTGAAGCAATAGACGAGTTTCAGAAATGATCTTCTTGAGGTTATCTTGAGATGATTTCGGGGCTTTTAGTGTCCCCGCGGCCCGGTCCTCGACCAGGCCTCCACCCCCAGGAAGCAGCCCGTGACAGCTGACTAACTCCCAGGTACCTATTTACTGCTAGGTAACAGGGCATTCAGGGTGAAAGAAACTTTGCCCATTTGTTTCTGCCTCGTGCGGGAATTGAACCCGCGCCACAGAATTACGAGTCCTGCGCGCTATCCACCAGGCTACGAGGCCCCTCCGATGATTGCTTGCAAAAAACA
Organism: Procambarus clarkii; assembly: GCF_040958095.1. NCBI lineage: Eukaryota > Metazoa > Arthropoda > Malacostraca > Decapoda > Cambaridae > Procambarus > Procambarus clarkii. The sequence goes on from NW_027189338.1 coordinate 93,956, forward strand.
ACAATTAAAAAAAAAGTACTGCAAATTGAATTACCTATAAGAAAAAATGGCCAATTGAGCTCAATAACTCGATTCAGCTGAAAATAATTCGAGAAATGTGTGGAATGAAAATCAATGCATTTAATCGTCTAAGGGTGAAGAGGCGGGGCTAGGGAGATTGAGCTCGACCCTGACGCCACATCGAAGTGTGTTCACATAGATAGAAATTGTCAAGATTTAATAGTGAGGACCAAAGAGCTATGCTTCATTACAGAATGCAATTCTCAAAATACTTGAAAAATCCTAGGGAGAAAAAATGCAAAATGAGGAATACAGGAGAGAGAGAGAGAGAGAGAGAGAGAGAGAGAGAGAGAGATAGAGAGAGAGAGAGAGAGAGAGAGAGAGAGAGAGAGAGAGAGAGAGACAGACAGAGAGAGAGAGACAGACAGAGAGACAGAGAGACAGAGAGACAGAGACAGAGAGAGAGAGAGAGATAGAGAGAGAGAGATAGAGAGATATAACATATCAATAAAGCCCTTTGAAGCCATATAGAAACACTACCAACAAAGAAATTCATCTCCTAACAGCATCCCTTTTACATGATTAATTAACTGAAGGAAAAGATGCTGCGTCCCACCTCGACTCCTAAACTAATTATGGATATTTTTTTCCCCAGCGACCTGGGGGGGGGGGGGGGCGGGTGATGATCAACTCATCACCAAACATCAACAAACCTGCCAACACAACTAACATGTGACGGATGCGACAGACAGATGCGATTTCTCACGAATTTCTCTCCCAGCTGAAGTTTGGAAGATGTGTACGAGTGTGTGTTAATTAAGTCAACTTTTAAATAATGTTGATTCTTCGGATGTTGCAATTGCTGTGGCTAAGGGGAGATTTTTGTTGGTTTGTCATTCCTGTTGCTGCTTCTGCTGTTGGTGCTGCTGCTACTGCTGCTGCTGCTGCTGCTACTGCTGCTGCTGCTGCTGCTTCTGCTGCTTCTGCTGCTGCTGCTGCCTCTTCTCTTATTGCTGCTGCTTCTGCTGCTGCTTCTGCTGCTGCTGCTGCTACTGCTGCTGTTGCTGCCTCTTCACTTATTGCTGCTGCTTCTACTAGTCCTGATGCTGCTACAGCTGCAACGGAAAAAGTTGCAACGAAAATAGGCTAGCGGAATTGAACCTTACAACCCTGCATGACAAAAGCAACATAGGGGAAATGATCACAACATACAAAATACTGAGGGGGAGACTAGGAAACGCAAACGAGCCTTAGGAACACAAAGAAATACTCATGCCCTGAATGGATAATCAACAAGTGGAATGCATTAAAGGATGCTGTGGAAGCCACCTCCATCTACAACTTTGAAATTTACATTCGACCAAACAAAAACAATTGAGAGTGAAAAATTTATAAATGCTAAAGGTACAACGAAGCTGGTAGACAGAGAGCTTGATCTACCTCCCTCTACCGTAGATACTGTTAGGTATGCACTGCTAGGTAAAGAAAGTATGTTGACCAGACCACACACTAGAAGGTGAAGGGACGACGACGTTTCGGTCCGTCCTGGACCATTCTCAAGTCAATTGAGCCACGTTACTTTAGCCACGTTATTGTGACTCATCTCCTGTGTAAGGAAAGTACATTTCCTCCCTGATGCCTAACCACTCCTCTCTCTCTTTCTCTCTCTCTCAAGCCATACACCCCCCTCACAGCCATCCTAGACACCTCCCTCCCCCTTCATAGCCATCATTTTCTCCCCTCCCCCTTCCCCCTATTCATCTTCCACTCCTAAAGCCATCCCCTCAGCCATCACACACACCCACGCAGCCATTGTCCACTCCCACAGTCATGCCTCGTACAACCATAACCTCCCCCTCCCCCCAACACCCCTCCCCCGAACACCCCCCCCCAACACCCCTCCCCTCAACACTCCTCCCCCCTACTAGGCCGTCCATCACTACAGGTTCGTGACGCTCTTGGATCCAATTCGTCTCACAACACCAATGACCCGCCTCTAACTGGCCCCGGATTCTGCTACACGAACGCCCACCCACAATCCTCTCCTCCCTCCTCTCCGGATTCTGGTACGTGAAAAGCCAGGGCTTATATCCGCCTTAGCCTCCGGATTCTGATGTAATAAAGCCCCTACCTCCAGCCCCCCCCCCACCCCACACATACACCCGGATTACTCTAGCTCGAACGCCCACCCATAGAGTCTACTAATCCGGATTTAACATCTAAAATCCTCCGGTTTCTGGATTCTCTGCTATACGAACATAAACACACATAACGTCGACTTTAAAATAAAAATTCACATACCCCGTCTAAATCAATCAACATTTACACTTTTTTCTAAGATTATAAGGTTGTAGAAATACCTAAAACACACAGGACAGGTCCATAAAAGCTGTTCTGTGTATATATAGAGACTGTTGTGGGTCACTTTTGGAGCTACTTTTGCGTTATATAAAAAAGATGATTGCTGAAATACTTTTCAAATTGTGTAACTAGAGTCACAAGATTGTAACTTGCTAAGCTAAATGATTTTTGGAGGGGAATGGGTATGGGGTCCACTATCACCCACAGGAATGGGTATGGGGTCCACTATCACCCACAGGAATGGGTATGGGGTCCACTATCGCCCACAGGAATGGGTATGGGGTCCACTATCACCCACAGGAATGGGTATAGGGTCCAATAACACCCACAGGAAAGGGTATGGGGTCCACTATCACCCACAGGAATGGGTATGGGGTCCACTATCACCCACAGGAATGGGTATGGGGTCCACTACCACCCACAGGAATGGGTATGGGGTCCACTACCACCCACAGGAATGGGTATGGGGTCCACTACCACCCACAGGAATGGATATGGGGTCCACTACCACCCACAGGAATGGGTATGGGGTACATTACCACCCACAGGAATGGGTATGGGGTCCATTACCACCCAAGGCAGCACCATTGTTTGGAAATGACAATATCCTGTTGTGAAAAATACAACACCTGTTCTGAAAATACAGCGCCTGTCCTGGAAAATACAACGCCCTTAAGAAAGCACAACATTACCATTTAATTCATCTCGAGATTCGCACAAAATTGCTTCCAAAAATTCAACACATGAGAAAAATTAAAACAAAAAATTTGAAAGCGGAAAGTACAATCACTGAAGGATTGAACACTCCAGAAGAGACATGATTCAGACGTACGAGATACCAAGAGGCATAAACAACGGAGTCCAAGAAGAACACACACACACATGTACGTACGTACACCCTACAAACACAAACATATACACACAGACAAATACACCCACGCAAACAACAACAGTAATCGTAGGTTGGATTAGTTCTCCCTTTCCCAGCAATCATTCATAGGTAAGTACACACAGACACACGCACACACCTCCCCCACACACACGCGCACACCGTCAAATGTAGATATGATAGAGCCCAGTAGGCTCAGAAATCTGTAAACCAGTTGACTGACAATTGAGAGGCGGGACCAAAGAGCAGAGATCAACCCCCGCAAACACACTAAGTGAATTCAACTAGGTGAATACACACACACACACACACACACTCCCACACCCACACCCCACACACACCCCCACACACCCACACACACCACACACACACACACACACACACACACACACACACACACACCACACACCCACACACACACACACCCACACACCCACCCACACACACACACACACCCACACACCCACACACACACACCCACACCCACACACACACACACACACACACACACACACACACACACACACACACACAAAACCCACCCACCGTGGAATGCAACAACAGAATCCAGCTATTATTCTTATGCAATTGCAATTATCTTTACATTATTATGATTGCGTCCCGAAATTAGCGAAGGAAATAGTCACGACTGGGGCACCTCCTGCCCTCAGAGCGATAAGACCCTCGATAAATTGCCTCGAGCCTACAAGGGGGGAGTCCAACTCTAATCCTTGTTGCAGAACTGCAAATTAATTTCACCAAGATAAGGAATTCCGATACTTTTAGACAGGACGAAGGATCAATTCCCCCTGTCTTATAGACAGGGTGAATTATTTCCCCTCTCCTTCGTTTTATAGACGGAAGAATGATATTTTTAGATAAAATTTAGATAGAAAGAAATTCCCTCCCAGCAGTTAATCGACTGAGAGCTCATGAGAAAATATCTGACACTGACAATTCAACCACTGATAAACTAGTCAAATCCAAAAGGTACCTCCAAACAGCCTAATAAATCTAAAACCGCTACTTCCACTCCAAGATGGAGGAATACTTCAGTAGGTACCTACACTATCAACCCCTCTAAACGGGGCTGATAGTGTAGGTACCTACACTATCAGTGGGCTGATAGTGGGCTTGATAGTGGGCTTGAACGGCTTCTTCTGATTTTCTAATTAAGTGGATATTTTGCAAGTTACAGCCTGCATCTCTTATCTCGCTCTTCCTCTCTCTGTAATCAGTAGCAATCGTTGTTAGGATTCCTCTAGTAGTTACAACAAGTAGTTAGGGGTGATAACACACAGAGATCACACTAACGTGATGCATCAAATGAACAAATCCACAAAGTCGTAGCTCAGTCGATTAAGGCAGTGTCTGGGATGCTCCGGACGTAGGTTCGAATCCTCGTCACGGCCCTTGTGGATTTGTTCAGTTAGGGGTGATGATGCCCGAGGCAGGCCATATAGGACTCCCACTGCGCCTTTGATGGGTCACCTCGGAGTTCCTCCCCATTCCCCATTAGACCTGGGATAGTGGGAGTGGGGGGTGGGAGTTTGGGGACAAATCCAACACGCTTTCTACCTAACCCTCTTTCGAACTCCAGCCGTTGTAATCCGCCAGACTGTTATGGTTAATCCACGCGGCATGGGTGATTTTTTTTTTAATCAACGGGCAGAACCCTCACCCCCCCTCCAGGGGGGGGGGGGGTCCTGGGGGGCGGGGGAGAGGGGGTGAGTGCATATGATCTCAAGCGATGATTCCTGAGGCCTTGTGTGCGATAATGAGGTCTGGAAACTGTGTGTGTGTGTGTGTGTGTGTGTGTGTGTGTGTGTGTGTGTGTGTGTGTGTGTGTGGTGTGTGTTCACCTTGTTGTATTCACCTAGTTGTGCTTGCGGGGTTGAGCTGTGCTCTTTCGGCCCGCCTATCAACCGTCAATCAATCAACTGTTACTAACTACTACTCCCCCCCCCCGACACACACACGCACCCAGGAAGCAGCCCGTGACAGCTGACTAACTCCCAGGTACATATTTACTGCTAGGTAACAGGGGCATCAGGGGTGAAAAAACTCTGCCCATTGTGTTTCTGCATCACCAAGGGATCAAACCCGGACCCAAGGATTACGAGTCCAGAGCGCTGTCCACTCAGCCGCCAGCGCCACATGTGTGTAAGGGAGACTGACAGGGTCAAAAGAAACTGACCTAACCTACGTTCGATGGGGGGGTAGCGCCAAACCCTTAACCTATGTAAAGGAACTCCAAGAACATATGGGACTTCCTCCCCCCCAAAAAAAAACCATAGAAATGGTCACCAAAACCCCAAATAATACCCAACTTCTATTACTTTGCGTCGGCCGTATATTCCCTCAAAAAAATCCTACTGGAGGAGTGAGAAACATGAGAGATTTTTCAAAATATTTCTCACCTGCGGTTCCCTTTCACACATTCCACTCCCTCGGGGCCTGCAGGTGGGTCCTAAAATACTCCTGGTGATGAGAGCTTGAGTAATCTCTAGGATTACTCAATAATCCTAAAGATTATTCGGGTCTGGTAATTAGGACACTCAAGGTGGCTTGATTACCCTTAAACCAGGGGGTTTATTGACGCTTTTCTGGGGAGGTTTCTGGGGGGTTTCAGGGGGAAGGAAGGAAGGAATCATCAGGGGGAAATCGCCAAGCCATTACGACTATATAGCAGGGGTTTCAGGGGGTTAGTTTTATATCTTCTATTATAACTAACGAATGCATTAATAATCCCCATTAAAAGCTAATAAAAATTGCCATTAACAGGAGATAGAAACTAATGGCATTCACCATTAGGAAAAAAATAATAAATAAATAGTTGACCAGACTACACACTAGAAGGTCTTGAAAGGACGACGACGTTTCGGTCCGTCCTGGACCATTCTCAAGTCCATTGTCTTGACAATCGACTTGAGAATGGTCCATTCGCCCCTTCACCTTCTAGTATGTGGTCTGGTCAATTTACTTTAGCCACGTTATTGTGACTCATCGCCTGCAATAAAGAAATACAAACAGATGATGATGATAACCAACCCGGAGATAAATCCCAGCATCAGGTATTCATCAAAGATGTGATAGCATTCACACTATTGGCAGAACTTTTATTATTTTATTATTATTATTTTCTACCACAGACGTGGCCACACATTTACAATGCTAACCAGCATATATAGATTTTCTTCTGTCCTCATGGACAGGGTTAGAGATGTGTTAAACATATAGTTCAAGGGTTTATTGAACAATCAACCACAGAAGGTGATTCGGTGCTTTTAAAATGCTAAGCTAACCTACATACGTAAATACATAGATACACAGATTTACGTATGCCCTACATAAAGTGTTCAATGTGTCTTTTACATAGTGGCATTAATGTGCATTTACAAAGGTGAAATGTAATTCTGATCAGCTTCCGTATATACTTTATACACATACACACACACATATATACATACACATGCATTCACATACATTTGTCTCTTTTACTCAGACAGAGTGAGATAGCTGATAAAGAAACTTGTGTGCAATTAAGCACTTAATCACTGAAGGTGATTAAGGTGTTTTTACAAGCTCAGGTTATATAGTTACATCACATACATTGTATAATTGATACATTACATGGACAATCTTGGGTACAAGTCCAATATATCATCAAGTGTTCCAGTACTCATATAGTAATTACAGAGTTCAGCATACCTTAGCCCAGGAGGCGAAAGTCAGTCAGTATGGGACATTCTACAATATAATGTTCAAGAGAGTGCATGTTTTCTCTTTCACAAAGTTGACACATTGTGTACTCGACATTTTGGATTTTGAGAAAGCTGCCAGATACGTCTATATCCCAGGCGTATTCTGGCCACTATAACATCACATTGCAGAACTCTTGCTCTATTAGTTCAAAATGTGAACATCTCCTCACGATATCTATCATAATATTTAATGCTACAACTTTCAGGTCTTTGTGAATTTGTTTGGTCAGTAAAATTTTCATTAGATATTTTTGTAAGTATTCTCTTTGTCACTGCTAATGAAACTCCCATATCAATATCTTCTGGTTTTCTACAGGTTATCTTTGCAAGCATATCAACAGTGTCATGTTTTGAGATACCAACATGCACAAGGAAGTGATGTGGTGGAGGCTGACTCCATACACAGTTTTATATGTAGATATGATAGAGCCCAGTAGGCTCAGGAACCTGTTCACCAGTTGATTGACAGTTGAGAGGCGGGACCAAAGAGCCAAAGCTCAACCCCTCCAAGCACCACTAGGTGAGTACACACACACACACTTTTTGGGCCACGCCCAGCCCCTGAGGTGGGCCACGCCCAGCCCTGAGGTGGGTCACGCCCAGCCCCTGAGGTGGGCCACGCCCAGCCCCTGAGGTGGGCCACGCCCAGCCCCTGAGGTGGGCCACGCCCAGCCCCTGAGGTGGGTCACGCCCAGCCCCTGAGGTGGGCCACGCCCAGCCCCTGAGGTGGGCCACGCCCAGCCCCTGAGGTGGGCCGCGCCCAGCCCCTGAGGTGGGCCACGCCCAGCCCCTGAGGTGGGCCACGCCCAACCCCTGAGGTGGGCCACGCCCAGCCCCTGAGGTGGGCCACGCCCAGCCCCTGAGGTGGGCCACGCCCAACCCCTGAGGTGGGCCACGCCCAGCCCCTGAGGTGGGCCACGCCCAGCCCCTGAGGTGGGCCACGCCCAGCCCCTGAGGTGGGCCACGCCCAGCCCCTGAGGTGGGCCACGCCCAGCCCCTGAGGTGGGCCACGCCCAGCCCCTGAGGTGGGCCACGCCCAGCCCCTGAGGTGGGCCACGCCCAGCCCCTGAGGTGGGCCACGCCCAGCCCCTGAGGTGGGCCACGCCCAGCCCCTGAGGTGGGCCACGCCCAGCCCCTGAGGTGGGCCACGCCCAGCCCCTGAGGTGGGCCACGCCCAGCCCCTGAGGTGGGCCACGCCCAGCCCCTGAGGTGGGCCACGCCCAGCCCCTGAGGTGGGCCACGCCCAGCCCCTGAGGTGGGCCACGCCCATCCCCTGAGGTGGGCCACGCCCATCCCCTGAGGTGGGCCACGCCCATCCCCTGAGGTGGGTCACGCCCATCCCCTGAGGTGGGCCACACCCAGCCCCTGAGGTGGGCCACACCCAGCCCCTGAGGTGGGCCACACCCAGCCCCTGAAGTGGGTCACACCCAACCTCTTCACGTCGTCTCCGACTCCTCCTGCTGGGCTTCGCAAAGTTAACTTTCCCATCGTCCAAATATCTTCCTTACACATGGTGGAATCTGAGGAGTTTGGGAGCCTGTTATCCATCCCATTGTCCTCACGAAGTAAGAATTTTGCACATTATTTTCCTTCTAGAGGGTCAGTTCCCTGTCCCTGCAATCTTTTCGGCAAATTTTATCTTGCCACAACTCCCGCTTTTCATGACACACGTAGAGTGTGCCACATACAATGCTGAGGACAATCAGGCACTTCAGTAGTTGAAGCAGCACTCGAAATGTCGTCATTACCATTGTTTTCAGCCTCGAGCGGTGGTTATTCCCCTCCGTATTCTCCACATATTCTACATCAAAGCACCTCTCTGCCCTTCCAGGTGTAGTGTCTTCCAACAGCTCCCCATAGACGGTCCCGTTGCGGAGACGCATTTTACTTCTTATAGAAAAGAAATCTATACAAGCTATAGATATATCTTATCTCTACAAGAAAAGAATTAATTAATAATCTTCCGTGGTGACCCTGCCTCTACAGTGTTATATCAGGGATCATGGTAACTTAGTTAGGTTGGATATATATGGAGAGACGAAGGACAACACCCAGGAAGCGTGTGAGTGTTAACATCTGGTACAAGTATGGTGAAGGTAAGTGTTGATAGTGACATGATAGTATTATAGTGTGATAGTGACATAGTACACGGCCCTTGTGGATTTGTTCATTTAGTGACAGTATTATAATGGGATTGTGACATATCAGGTATTATTACATACGCTTTCTGGCCGTCGGACGCAATAGGTTAGGTTAGGTACGGTTGGGTTAGGTTAGGCGGGTTGCTTGGGTTGGTACCTTTCCGGTCAGGTTAAAAGGTTGATTTTTTTACGGAGTTACATAACCAAGAGAAGAACTCAACAACTGGTAAATATTGACACGAAACCCATACATCTTAAGAAGAAAAGAAGGGAGGAAAATATCAGGGGGGAAAGCGTCAAGCCATTACGACTATATAGCACTGGGAAAGGGGTCAGGATAAGGATTTGGGATGGGACGGGGGAAAGGAATGGTGCCCAACCCCTTGTGGACAGCCAGGGGGATTGAACGCCGACCTGCATGAAGCCAGACCGTCGCTCTACCCCTTGTTTGATCATAGCAAATCATTACGGGTCGTAATATATTCTTGATATCTCATGTTTTCATGTCTGTCATTTACATCAGTTTTTATGTTCAAGAATTCGCGTTAAAATATGTTTGAATTGACTCCATAATGTTTGCATGTTGTGTTGTTAAATGTTAGTAAGGGATGGTAGTGGGGATGGTAGTGGCGATGGTGGTACTGGTAGAGATGGTGGTACTAGTAGATATGGTGGTACTAGTAGAGATGGTGGTACTGGTAGAAATGGTGCTACTGGTAGAGATGGTGGTACTAGTAGAGATGGTGGTACTGGTAGAAATGGTGCTACTGGTAGAGATGGTGGTACTAGTAGAGATGGTGGTACTGGTGGCGATGGTGGTACTGGTAGAGATGGTGGTACTAGTAGATATGGTGGTACTAGTAGAGATGGTGGTACTGGTTGAAATGGTGGTACTAGTAGAGATGGTGGTACTAGTAGAGATGGTGCTACTGGTAGAAATGGTGCTACTGGTAGAGATGGTGGTACTAGTAGAGATGGTGGTACTGGTGGCGATGGTGGTACTGGTGGCGATGGTGGTACTGGTAGAGATGGTGGTACTGGTGGCGATGGTGGTACTAGTAGAGATAGTGGTACTAGTAGAGATGGTGGTACTGGTGGCGATGGTGGTACTAGTAGAGATGGTGGTACTAGTAGAGATGGTGGTACTGGTGGCGATGGTGGTACTAGTAGAGATGGTGGTACTGGTAGAGATGGTGGTACTGGTGACTATGGTAGTGATGGTAACGAATATGGTAGTGCAGGTAATCCAGCCGAGAGGTATGGTATAGTATCCAAACATCTTCCCACCCCCTTTTATTTCCTTCCTCTCACCCCTTTATTCCCCCCCCTTCCCCCTTCTTCTCAAGACCCCTCCACACATACGCCACCGCCTTTGAGGAGCAAGGAAGCGTAAAGCTCGTCTTGTCATCCTCGATAATAATGCCAAAATTATTGTACCTCCTCCCCCCTGTCAACCACGAAAAGGTAAACACGCGTGTCTCACAAACCATCACTCAGGGAAGGGGAGAGGAAAGGGGAACATTATCCCGTCCCAAGGTTTATGATCAGGAAGCGATAGACAGTGAAAAAAGATCGATTGGCTTGTGTGGGAATGATGCTGCTTGCTGCTCCGTAAGGAGGAGATGAAAGAGAGGGAAGGAAGGAGGCTGCGAAGGTATGGGAGAGGAGATGAGGTAAGAAAAGGGAAGGGAAGGTAAAGAGAGAATATAAAGAAAAGTGTGTGAGCAATAGAGGGGAAGGGAGATCATTCACCAGGCATCCTGGGTTGACGATCTGATCAACCAGGCTGTTGGATGACACTCAGGTCATCCCGCGTCCCCTTTGAAGGTTCCTAAATTCCTTCATTAATGGCGAAAGACATCAACTAGAGAGAATTTTGTTTTGTGTATTGAGAGAGGAGAGGTGTTTGGTCCCTGGTGTTTATAGAATTGTCTCCTGGAGCGTCTATATTCTTTCCAGTGGAGCTGTTTTACACAGCCAGTGGAGCTGTTTTACACAGCCAGTGGAGCTGTTTTACACAGCCAGTGGCTGTTTTTCACAGTTAGTGGAGCTGTTTTACACAGCCAGTGGCTGTTTTTCAGTCAGTGGAGCTGTTTTACACAGCAAGTGGCTGTTTTACACAGCCAATGGCTGTATTACACAGTCAGTGAAGCTGTTTTACACAGCCAGTGGCTGTTTTACACAGCTAGCAGCTGTTTTACACAGCCAGTGGAGCTGTTTTACACAGCCAGTGGAGCTGTTTTACACAGCCAGTGGAGCTGTTTTACACAGCCAGTGGAGCTGTTTTTCACAGCCAGTGGAGCTGTTTTTCACAGCTAGTGGAGCTGTTTTACACAGCCAGTGGAGCTGTTTTACACAGCCAGTGGAGCTGTTTTACACAGCCAGTGGCTGTTTTTCACAGTCAGTGGCGCTGTTTTTCACAGCCAATGGCTGTTTTTCACACCCAGTGGCTGTTGTACACATCTTGTGGGACTATTTTACACAGCCTGCCATGCCTCCCGAATTTGTGAGTGCATGGTACCACTCCATCTAACATTTCCCAGGTATAAACTACACTTCATGACCCCTGCCTGGAGCCCTGTGGTGTATAGGTTTGTGGAGGCTGGTTAACATTTCCCAGGTATAAACTACACTTCATGACCCCTGCCTGGAGCCCTGTGGTGTATAGGTTTGTGGAGGCTGGTTAACATTTCCCAGGTATAAACTACACTTCATGACCCCTGCCTGGAGCCCTGTGGTGTATAGGTTTGTGGAGGCTGGTTAACATTTCCCAGGTATAAACTACACTTCATGACCCCTGCCTGGAGCCCTGTGGTGTATAGGTTTGTGGAGGCTGGTTAGGGGACCAGAAACTGGGGAGAGGTTCGAGTGAAAAGGACGAGTTAGTGCCTAATCGTTTCAGTAGTTTACATGCCAGCAACTCCGGGGTAGTAGGGGGTTTAAGGTGTTTATAATACGTCTATTTGCCTTGTTGAACATGTTGCTATTCAATTGGGCTGTTTCGACTGTCAAGGTCTTTGTTGACTCTGGCTTTAAAGTTGTGGATGGAGGTGGCTTCTACAACGTCTTCTTTTTAAGAGTTTTTTCGTATTTGTTGACTGTGTTGTACAGGGTGAGGTGGTGGTGGTGGTGGATGAGTCCTGGAGTGTGGTAGTAGTGGTGGTTGATGAATCCTGGAGTGTAGTGGAGATGGTGGTGGATGAGTCCTAGAGTGTGGTGGTGGTGGATGAGCTCTGGATGTAGTGGTGGTGGTAGTGGATGAGTCCTAGAGTGTGGTGGTGGTGGATGAGTCCTATAGTGTGGATGTAGTGATGGTGGATGAACAAACAGGCAATATTTTACCTTCATTACTTTTCATCATAATAACCATAGTTTACTATAACTTTACATTATAACACTCGCCTCTTTTCTCCGAATTAAATATAACAAAAATTACTAAATTGCATAATTTATAATATTTTCCTTCCCTCGCGCCTGTTCTCCTTGTTCATTAATGTTCAGATATAACAAAGTGTTCAACAGAGCCTGGGCGGGGGAGGGGGGGGTGTATGGTATGGGGTGATGGGGTGGGGGAATGGGGGTTATGGGGGGCGGTCTCAGGAACAAAGACCTATCGTTCAGGTCAAGATCCTTCCTCCCAAGATATCGAGATATCGAGATATCGAGACGAGAGAACCCAATTCCCCACGAGTGGACCCAATTCCTCGCTTCCCAAAGCCTTAAAAACCCAAATCTTCAACCTATTTACTGACCAAATAAAGTACCTATCTGTTTCCTTAACTAAAACCCTACATCCTTGTATCTACAGCGTAATCAAGCAGACAGCTTCATGTCTGCTTGATTACGCGTCTGCTGATCTGCTTGCTTGTTTAATTCTAATTTGTTTTGTTTTCGTACGTGGGTGTGACTCTTGTTAGCAGGTTGAGTGAGAGCTTTTTCTTCCTCGTAGCTTATGGTAATTCTTACCTTACTAGTTTTCCCAGGAATACGACCCTGTAATGGGACAGGTGCCCAGTCAATCCTCCCTGGCCAGGACTCGAACCGGGACTAAAATCGCTCCCGAGGGTATAGTGTTATTACGCCCACTACCTAGGGACCTGCCTATTTATTTATTTATTATATATATATATATATATATATATATATATATATATATATATATATATATATATATATATATATATATATATATATATATATATATATATTATTAAATATGACCGAAAAAGTAAGATTAATAATTCTAACACGAATTTTCTCAATCTTTCGTACATTACGCTTCACTGTTGGAGGTAAATCAAAAATCACTTCTCCAAAATTCATTTTTATTTCTAGTCTGACGCGACACGGGCGCGTTTCGTAAAACTTATTACATTTTCAAAGACTTCACAAATACACAACTGATTAGAACTTACGTCTCTCTGATATTATATCTACATTTGAGTGAGGTGGGAAGGGTGATGTGGCATTAACACAAGACAGAACAGGAGGGGATATTAATAGGGTATTAAAAGTATCAACACAAGACAGAACAGAAACAATGGGTATTGAATAGAAGTGTTTGTAGAAAGCCTATTGGTCCATATTTCTTGATGCTTCTATATTGGAGCGGAGTCTTGAGGTGGGTAGAATATAGTTGTGCAATAATTGGCTGTTGATTGCTGGTGTTGACTTCTTGATGTGTAGTGCCTCGCAAACGTCAAGCCGCCTGCTATCGCTGTATCTATCGATGATTTCTGTGTTGTTTACTAGGATTTCTCTGGCGATGGTTTGGTTATGGGAAGAGATTATATGTTCCTTAATGGAGCCCTGTTGCTTATGCATCGTTAAACGCCTAGAAAGAGATGTTGTTGTCTTGCCTATATACTGGGTTTTTTGGAGCTTACAGTCCCCAAGTGGGCATTTGAAGGCATAGACGACGTTAGTCTCTTTTAAAGCGTTCTGTTTTGTGTCTGGAGAGTTTCTCATGAGTAGGCTGGCCGTTTTTCTGGTTTTATAGTAAATCGTCAGTTGTATCCTCTGATTTTTGTCTGTAGGGATAACGTTTCTATTAACAATATCTTTCAGGACCCTTTCCTCTCTTTGGGGTTTTCAGGACCCCAAAGATATTGTTAATAGAAACGTTATCCCTACAGACAAAAATCAGAGGATACAACTGACGATTTACTATAAAACCAGAAAAACGGCCAGCATACTCATGAGAAACTCTCCAGACACAAACAGAACGCTTTAAAAGAGACTAACGTCGTCTATGCCTTCAAATGCCCACTTGGGGACTGTAAGCTCCAAAAAACCCAGTATATAGGCAAGACAACAACATCTCTTTCTAGGCGTTTAACGATGCATAAGCAACAGGGCTCCATTAAGGAACATATAATCTCTTCCCATAACCAAACCATCGCCAGAGAAATCCTAGTAAACAACACAGAAATCATCGATAGATACAGCGATAGCAGGCGGCTTGACGTTTGCGAGGCACTACACATCAAGAAGTCAACACCAGCAATCAACAGCCAATTATTGCACAACTATATTCTACCCACCTCAAGACTCCGCTCCAATATAGAAGCATCAAGAAATATGGACCAATAGGCTTTCTACAAACACTTCTATTCAATACCCATTGTTTTTGTTCTGTCTTGTGTTGATACTTTTAATACCCTATTAATATCCCCTCCTGTTCTGTCTTGTGTTAATGCCACATCACCCTTCCCACCTCACTCAAATGTAGATATAATATCAGAGAGACGTAAGTTCTAATCAGTTGTGTATTTGTGAAGTCTTTGAAAATGTAATAAGTTTTACGAAACGCGCCCGTGTCGCGTCAGACTAGAAATAAAAATGAATTTTGGAGAAGTGATTTTTGATTTACCTCCAACAGTGAAGCGTAATGTACGAAAGATTGAGAAAATTCGTGTTAGAATTATTAATCTTACTTTTTCGGTCATATTTAATAATATATGTCTACAGGAAAGACTGCTACCAAAATATACTAATATATATATATATATATATATATATATATATATATATATTATATATATATATATATATATATATATATATATATATATATACACACACACACACACACGTACTTACCTAAGATATCTGTCTATTTATCTAATTACCTGCTTGGATAATTTTTTACCTCCTAGCATGTGGATTTCTCTAACTACCCGTTTGTCTGGTATTTCAATTGTTTCTGTTCTCATCTTGTTGGGCTTGCGAGGGGTTGAGCTTTGGCTCTTGGGTCCCACCTCTGAAGGGAGATGTGATGTGAGGTGGCGAGAGAGTTTAACGAGTATAGGTGACTATTAAAGACAATTAATTACTATGCCACTCTGCACTTATGTGTCAAGTTTTAGCACACACATTCCTCCCTCATTTGGTTGGAGACAGGTTGAAGGATTACTAGATATCATTGATAGATAATGGCCTATGGAGACAAATACATAATATACCTGGTATGTATTATGTATATACGAGAGAAGGGTGGTAAGGTGTGTGTGTGTGTGAATGAGTAGTGGGAGGTGTAGGCGACGGGGCAGGCTGTTATTGTTGGCATAAATATGGTGTAATGTTAACCCTAGTGAGGAGTTCACTCGCTGCTTCAGACGTTAAGTTGCGTCCAATTTTCTCCCACGTCCGCTACACCCGCGGTTGGTCCCTGAGGGGCTGTAGCTACGGCGCCCCTGGGGGTGTGTGGGGGTGTAGGGGTAGTGGGAGTGTCAGTGTATATAAACACCCAGATATGCTTGCCAGGGGGGGGGGCATGGGAGACATCTCCCGTCACGTAGGGTGCAGTCGCACCTCCACAGATCTCCAGTATCAGCTAATGATGCTGCTAATGGCTCAAAAGGGCCACCACTTACGGGTTATTCATGCACGTGCCACCTTTTGGGTGGCTTAATCTTCATCAATCAATCAATCTTGCCAGGGGCACACATCACCGCTCCTGTGCCAGGTAAGTCCACTACGGGCTCATCATAGCCCGTGCTACTTGCCCCGCTCCTGTGCCAGGTAAGTTATGGGCTCACCATAGCCCGTGCTACTTGGAACTTTATGTTCCCAGTAGCTGAATCTAAAACAACAACCCAGCTCGCCGGGTCGAGGTGGGCTCGTAGCTCGACATGACTTCTGAGTTATATTTTTCAACAGCATAATTGTTAGTTTACAAAAAAACTTATTGTTGTTCGGCTAACTTGTTAAAATTATTGAACACCTCTTTTTTTAACACTTAAAACCTACTTAAGATTTCGTAACACTTAAGGATAGGTCTTTGAGGCGATATCGGCTATAGTTCGACCTATGGAGAGACGATTATCTCTTCTATAGTCTCTTCTTCTCGTCTCTTCTATAGAGGAGACGATTGGGAACAACATATTTACGAATCGAGTACAAGTCTATTCACTAAATAACGATATATGCTGACCAGACCACACACTAGAACTGATGAGTGTGCCCAAGAAAATGGTCTTAAGGACCTAATGACCATTTTGGATTGCCTAAGAGTACACCGAGAGCAGCAATATATGGCCAGAAATGAAGCAAAACAATTAATAGACCAGAAACTATTCAATTTCCAGTAACTATTCTATTTATTACCGTCGTGATAGGTATCGCAAGTCTGTAGGTCAAATTAAGCTACTGAGTTCGACTATCTACAGCGGTACGCATCTTCGTATATGTGTAATCTCTTTCGTGTGGTTACTCACCTATTTGTGCTTGCAGGATCGAGCACCGACTCTTGGATCCCGCCTTTCCAGCCATCGATTGTTTACAGCAATGACTCCTGTCCCATTTCCCTATCATACCTAGTTTTAAAAGTATGAAGAGAGTTTGCTTCCATAACCTGTTCCCCAAGCGCATTCCATTTTTCCACTACTCTCACGCTAAAAGAAAACTTCCTAACATCTCTGTGACTCATCTGAGTTTCCAGTTTCCACCCATGTCCCCTCGTTCTGTTATTATTACGTGTGAACATTTCATCTATTTCCACTTTGTCAATTCCCTGAGTATTTTACATGTCCCTATCATATCTCCTCTCTCCCTTCTTTTCTCTAGCGTCGTAAGGTTCAGTTCCTTCAGACGCTCTTCATACCCCATCCTTCGTAACTCTGGGACAAGCCTCGTCGCAAATCTCTGAACCTTCTCCAGTTTCCTTGTGTGTTTCTTCAGGTGGGGGTTCCATGTGTGTGTGTGTGTGTGTGTGTGTGTGTACTCACCTAATTGTGCTTGCGGGGGTTGAGCTCTGGCTCTTTGGTCCCGCCTCTCAACCGTCAATCAACTGGTGTACAGATTCCTGAGCCTACTGGGCTCAGGATATGATAAAGCTTTATCATATCTACATTTGAAACTGTGTATGGAGTCAGCCTCCATCACATCACTGTGTGTGTGAGTGTGTGTGTGTGTGTGTGTGTGTACCAACAACACAACATTCCCAGAGGTGGTGTCTATGATCCACGTCTATCTTCTCCCTGTTTACACACACACACACACACACACACACACACACACACACACACACACACACACACACACCACAATTCATTTCCATTATGTAATTTCCCCCGTCATAGCCCGTTACAATTAGCGGCAGCAACAATTATAAATGAAACATCGATCCCGCCATGGCGAACGAAGTCTGTTATTTGGTCCATTGCGTGCAAGAGGTTCGTAAAGAATTTCGTAATAAATAGCTCCGGATCTATTGGCGGGCCGAGGCCTCATGAATGGTCCAGCCGTGTGGGTGATGGCCAAATTCCCACATATGATGAGGAACATGTTGTGCTCATCCGTGTTATTGCTCATTGGGGTTATTGCTGAAGATTAGTGGTGTCTCGAGGCTGGGTGGGGGGGGGGGGATTGGCTAATAGGAAAGAGGGTAGGGGGTGAGGGGGGTTCCAATCACTGCTAGATAAACCCACCAAACACACACACACACACACACACACACACGACTTAACTACAACGTTCGAGCAAGTTGGGATACCACCTAACAAATTATATATATGTCAATTATCTAACCAGTTGTAATAACTTTGTAACGCTTTATAACAAGTTGTAACAAGATAACAATAGGGGTCGTTAGATTGTGTGTTTTTGCAGGGGAAACCCCTCATTACACACACACACACACACACACACACACACACACACACACACACACACACACACACACAGTTGCCCGAACGAAGATAAAATAAACAACTACAAATTTTCTACCTCGGCTTCCAGAAAGCCAAGGCCAATAGCCAGACATTACATTAGATACGAACAATAGCTCCTCTTTCAGCCGTACAATCGACGACAACTAACGCAACAATCGGCCAGACAGGAACAATCAAAGCAGCATTTTTTTTTTTTTAGCAATCATGGTTGTTAGCGTGACGCAGTTCGTGGTCTTAATGTCTTAATGAAAGTCTTAATAATATAGTCTTAAAAGCCTTAAAGTCTTAAGTCTTAAGTCTTAAGTCTTGTCTTAAAAGTCTTAAAAGTCTTAAAGTCTTAATAATAAAGTCTTAAATTAATAAAGTCTGAATAAAAGACTTGAGACAAAGGAAGGCTGACGTTTCGTGATGGTTTGTGACGTCTTTCCTGTAGGACTAACGGAAGTGGACGGTTGTTAGCAGGTAGTTTGGGATCATTGCTGGATTCCTATTAACATGTGCAATTGGTAATTTGTTTTTCTTACGAGGTTTTAATAGGGAGAGAATAGGAGGAAGAGAGGGGGGGGAGGGGGGAGGAGGGAAGTGGGTGTGTGGAAGGTGGGGGAGAGAATGTACATGGGAGATTGGTCAAAGGAAGAGGAATGTCCTCTTCAATGTCCTCATTCCTCTTCAAAGGAAGAGGAATGTCCAGGTTTAAATGTTAAATTTTGCCCCGAGGGGCGAGTTTATTGGGCAGCGTCACTCATCCTGTGAGTGGACACACCGCCATAGTGACAGTATTGGGCAGCGCCACTCATCCTGTGAGTGGACACACCGCCATAGTGACAGTATTGGGCAGCGCCACTCATCCTGCGAGTGGACACACCGCCATAG
Source organism: Procambarus clarkii (assembly GCF_040958095.1). Taxonomy (NCBI): domain Eukaryota; kingdom Metazoa; phylum Arthropoda; class Malacostraca; order Decapoda; family Cambaridae; genus Procambarus; species Procambarus clarkii. The sequence goes on from NW_027189338.1 coordinate 113,157, forward strand.
TGACAGTATTGGGCAGCGCCACTCATCCTGCGAGTGGACACACCGCCATAGTGACAGTATTGGGCAGCGCCACCTATCCTGCGAGTGGACACACCGCCATAGGACCATGTACAACACTCCCCAATAGGAAGAGAACCCGCCGAGTTGTTGGTCGGTCAATGTAGCAGAGTCTAGAAAATACCATAAACTATTCTTATTATCCTTTTAGAGATGTATATTATCTCGATAAACTTTCTTGAAACTTGAGAGTGTAAAAAGGAAAGCTGGTAAGTGGAACGAGGTTCAGGGAGAGTGGGAAGTTGAAAAGTCGGAATTAAGGAAGCTGAAGTTGGGTTGAAGACAATTTTCAAGATTACGGTTGGCAGGAGTTTAGCTTCTGGTGGTGGATTGAGATTGTGGTAGAGGGAGATCAGACCTCACTTTGGAGGGTCGAAGTGAATGGTAAATGGGAAATGGGGAAGGAGGGAGGAGGTAATGGTAGAATAGGGTAATTGTCCTCACCTAATTATACTCGCCTAATTGTGCTTACAGAGGGAGATTTGGTAGGCCTCTACCACACTACTTAACTACTCTGACCCTAAATATTGGTTTTCTTAATGTCTCTCTGGATCATTTGGGCACTCAGATTCCATCCTGTGCCCCTCTGGATCATTTGGGCACTCAGATTCCATCCTTTGCCCCTCTGGATCATTTGGGCACTCAGATTCCATCCTGTGCCCCTCTGGATCATTTGGGCACTCAGATTCCATCCTGTGCCCCTCTGGATCATTTGGGCACTCAGATTCCATCCTGTGCCCCTCTGGATCATTTGGGCACTCAGATTCCATCCCGTGTTCCCTGGTTCATTTAAGCATTCAGATTCCATCCTGTGTTCCCTGGTTCGAGTTCCACTCTTGTTAAATAATCTGACTTTATCTATCCCTATTCCTCCGAGTTTGAGGCACAAAGAAGAACTGAGGTTAGCAAACAGAGTTAAAATGAGAGAGAGAGAACCCGAGCGAAATAAGAACTGAGAAATATAGTGGAACATAAGTTGTGAGAACAATGGCATTAATTGAGGAACTATCAAAAAAGGGAAAACAAATTCAAATTGGAGGATAAGAAATAACATTGGGAAAGAGAACGAAGAACAGATTCGAGTAGAAGTGAAGAACAACAATTAGCTAATTGGCTGAAGACACGTGTTAAGTGGGAACAGGGCGGAGCCAAACTGAGGAAATACACAAAAATGATGGATAAATATTAGCATAAAAGGGGAAAAAAGTAATAAACGGAGGACATAATAAACAGATGACTGACGGAGCCTCATATTTTCTCTCTTTTTTTTTGGTGAAAAAAAAATCATTTTTTCCTAGAGGTGTTAAATGATTATATCAGAATGTGTGATGTGGCTGTGAGGGTAAGTGAGACACATGCAGTGTTGGATGTGACAGGGTGAGAGACATTGAGGAGAGACACCTAATTGTGCTCACTCGGGGGGTTGAGCTTAGACTCTCTAGTCCCGCCTCTCAACTGTCAATCAGTTGGGTTACAGGTTCCTGAGCCTCTACTGGGCTCTATCATACTTACATATGAAACTGTGTATGGAGTCTGCCTCTACCACTTCATTTCCCTGTGAGTACTCTGACCTGACACAAACTATTCTAACGCTCTCTCATTTGGGTACTACGTTCCCATCTGTGTCGTTCGTATGCCCCACCGGGCTAAATAGTCTGTCTTTATCTACCCTATCAATTCCCCTGAGGATTTTATATGTGGTAATCATGTCTCCCCCTAACTTTTCTGACTTCCAGCGACACGAGGCTCAGTTCATGTAGTCTTTCTTTGTAACTCATTCCTCGTAGTTCTGGGACTAGTCTTTAGGCGTATCTTTGAAACTTTTAGAGCATCATCTTGTGCTTGACTACATATGGATCCGCTTATTCCAGGATTACTCCGACATATGTGGTACACAAAGGTCCGAACAATTCCTTACAGAGTTTCTAAAGGCAGCTCAGGCTTTAACCAACCTCGCATATGCCGTAAATGATGTTCCTTTGATGTGGAGACAGGCTCGGTGTGCTATCAACCTCCAGATCCTTCTCTCTGTCCGTTTCATGAGGGATTTCATTTCCCATTGGGTGTCATGTGTCCGGTCCGGTGTTCTCTGCGCCATGGTGGGTGACATGCAGTGTCTGGGGTGACTGGAAGGGAACAGGATGAGGGGGAAGGATTGCAGGTGACATGCATTGTTTGATTGTGGGGAAACAGATGTCAAAGACAAGACGTTTTGATAGTATCTTTTCACTTTATTTTCTACCACAGATGTGGGCCATTTTTTTATGTTAACCAGTACATGGATGTTTTTGTTGTCAGTCGTGGGGTGTGTGTTTTATGTGTGTATAATCACTTTAATGTGCTTGTGGGCGAGCTTCAGCTCCGAGGCCCTGGGGTGTTTTTTTCTTATAAAGTTATTAACCATAAGGCTGTAAGACCTTTGTGTGTAATTACCTAAGTGAAGTTACAGGATGAGAGCTACGCTCGTGGTGTCCCGTCTTCCTAGTACTCTTTGTCGATTATATATATATATATAATATATATATATATATATATATATATATATATATATATATATATATATATATATATAAATCTCTGAAAACGACAGAAAGTTTTAGATTTATGATTCTGGCACGAATCTTCTCGATATTCCTTGTGTTTTTCTTCACTGAAGCAGGAAGATTAAAAATTAACTCTCCAAAGTTCATTTTTACTATTTATTTGGGTCTGACGTCTAGTGGTGCGTTTCGTAAGGTCTCTCCTTACATTCTCAAGGCCAAGTATTGCGTTCTGGCTACTAAGTACAACATATTATGTATGTATATATATATATATATATATATATATATATATATATATATATATAAAAGTTTGTGAGGGTACCACCTCTGGTGCCAATGTGGGGACCCATAGCCTCGGAGAAGAAAATAAAAAGTATTCAGAGGAGACCTTGTGGTTTCTCACTGAACACTAATATTATCTTCTCCTACCACCCCCATTCTTTTGTATGTACACATATATATTTACTTTATTTGAACTTTGTTACAAAAAAGGAGTTACATATGGGTTACAAAGATGGTTGTCATAGGTTGTCGAGTTCCTCCAGCTCCTCAGATGGCGGGCAGGAACCCTGGATGCAGTGCGCATTTCCCCTCTGTATCGCCACACTGAGGCGCTGGAAAAGAAAGCTTGCAGCTCTCGGGTCCCTTGTTGTTTCAATGAGCCTAGAACCCAGTTCCTTCAAAAAACTGGTAGCACTTTTACCCCAGGCGCCGAGCGTCTCAGAAGCAATGGGGACAAAATTGTAGTGGTGATCCAGTTCTCTATACTTACGGGATTTGGCTGCTTCCCTGTGGGTGGCAGCGCCACCTGGTTGTGCAACACTGAGGTTAATGTAGGTGTTAGCCAGGGTTGATACGCACGTGTAGTCCCATACCAACTGCTTGCCATTCTTCCAGGGGTTCACTGTGATACCATCCGGGCAACCAATAAGAGCGTCAGAGTTACGGGGCGTTAGGTAACGGGGCTCTCTTTCAGCTGGGCATCCAGCTGTGGTGAGGCTCCTCTTGATGATGTCGTTAACTTCACTGTGCCTCGAGTGCCATCCCCCTGTGCTTTGGCAGAGTAGGCCATGGTGACCGTACCCGTCAGCCACCACCTCGCCGCAAATACACCTATATCTGGTGTGGATTGGGGCAGCAAGGCGGAGGGCCACAGCAATTCGGAGGGCGTGTGGTGTGAGACGCGTGCCAGTTGCCGACATTGGGGTTGCTAACAGGAAATCCCCTGCATGTGGTGCTGCTACTGCTGTGAGGCGAGCAATGTCGTGTTGTGTTGTTGCAGCACCCAGGCACTCTGCAGCAACTTGGTCTACAATTGGACCATCCCAGCTGGATTGCTTGTGGGATTTGGGGGATGGTGGTTGAGGTGATTGGCCTGCGCGAGAGGCCCACTCTGTGGCACAGCGTGTAAAATTGGGATCATGTACACCTGCCAGCTGATGTAAGTGGGCAGGTAGAATTTCCTTCACAAGGTCGTCGGATGCTGATAAGGAGGACAGGAAGGCTGGAACAGCGATTTGCGTTGCTGTTCGAACTCCGAGGCCCCCAAGTCTTACGGGAAGAGAGGCTTGTTTCCACTGTAGGTCATCGAGAGAGAGGTTAAGGGCTTTTTCTAGCATTGATTTCAGTAACCGGTCATACTCACTTAGTTTTTGGCTACTGTAAGATGGTGAACACCTCAGAAAGTAGGTTAACCTGGGGAGGGACAGACATCAGACAGACAGATATATATATATATATATATATATATATATATATATATATATATATATATATATATATATATATATATATATATATATATATATATATATAAATGAAAACTCACACCCCAGAAGAGACTCGAACCCATACTCCCAGAAGCAACGCAACTGGTAACTACAGGGCGCCTTAATCCGCTTGACCATCACGGCCGTCAAAAGGAAGTGATAGCCGAGGCTATTTGAGCCACTTCCCCGACGGCAACTCGGATGGTAATCTTGGGCATAGCATTTCACCAAATCACCTCATTCTTTGGGGCACACGTGAGGAACACAAATGCGAACAAGCCTGAATGGTCCCCTGGACTATATGCGAATGAAAACTCACACCCCAGAAGTGACTCGAACCCATACTCCCAGAAGCAACGCAACTGGTAACTACAGGGCGCCTTAATCCGCTTGACCATCACGGCCGTCAAAAGGAAGTGATAGCCGAGGCTATTTGAGCCACTTCCCCGACGGCAACTCGGATGGTAATCTTGGGCATAGCATTTCACCAAATCACCTCATTCTTTGGGGCACACGTGAGGAACACAAATGCGAACAAGCCTGAATGGTCCCCAGGACTATATGCGAATGAAAACTCATTCAGGCTTGTTCGCATTTGTGTTCCTCACGTGTGCCCCAAAGAATGAGGTGATTTGGTGAAATGCTATGCCCAAGATTACCATCCGAGTTGCCGTCGGGGAAGTGGCTCAAATAGCCTCGGCTATCACTTCCTTTTGACGGCCGTGATGGTCAAGCGGATTAAGGCGCCCTGTAGTTACCAGTTGCGTTGCTTCTGGGAGTATGGGTTCGAGTCACTTCTGGGGTGTGAGTTTTCATTCGCATATAGTCCTGGGGACCATTCAGGCTTGTTCGCATTTGTGTTCCTCACGTGTGCCCCAAAGAATGAGGTGATTTGGTGAAATGCTATGCCCAAGATTACCATCCGAGTTGCCGTCGGGGAAGTGGCTCAAATAGCCTCGGCTATCACTTCCTTTTGACAGCCGTGATGGTCAAGCGGATTAAGGCGCCCTGTAGTTACCAGTTGCGTTGCTTCTGGGAGTATGGGTTCGAGTCACTTCTGGGGTGTGAGTTTTCATTCGCATATAGTCCTGGGGACCATTCAGGCTTGTTCGCATTTGTGTTCCTCACGTGTGCCCCAAAGAATGAGGTGATTTGGTGAAATGCTATGCCCAAGATTACCATCCGAGTTGCCGTCGGGGAAGTGGCTCAAATAGCCTCGGCTATCACTTCCTTTTGACGGCCGTGATGGTCAAGCGGATTAAGGCGCCCTGTAGTTACCAGTTGCGTTGCTTCTGGGAGTATGGGTTCGAGTCACTTCTGGGGTGTGAGTTTTCATTCGCATATAGTCCTGGGGACCATTCAGGCTTGTTCGCATTTGTGTTCCTCACGTGTGCCCCAAAGAATGAGGTGATTTGGTGAAATGCTATGCCCAAGATTACCATCCGAGTTGCCGTCGGGGAAGTGGCTCAAATAGCCTCGGCTATCACTTCCTTTTGACGGCCGTGATGGTCAAGCGGATTAAGGCGCCCTGTAGTTACCAGTTGCGTTGCTTCTGGGAGTATGGGTTCGAGTCACTTCTGGGGTGTGAGTTTTCATTCGCATATAGTCCTGGGGACCATTCAGGCTTGTTCGCATTTGTGTTCCTCACGTGTGCCCCAAAGAATGAGGTGATTTGGTGAAATGCTATGCCCAAGATTACCAGCCGAGTTGCCGTCGGGGAAGTGGCTCAAATAGCCTCGGCTATCACTTCCTTTTGACGGCCGTGATGGTCAAGCGGATTAAGGCGCCCTGTAGTTACCAGTTGCGTTGCTTCTGGGAGTATGGGTTCGAGTCACTTCTGGGGTGTGAGTTTTCATTCGCATATAGTCCTGGGGACCATTCAGGCTTGTTCGCATTTGTGTTCCTCACGTGTGCCCCAAAGAATGAGGTGATTTGGTGAAATGCTATGCCCAAGATTACCATCCGAGTTGCCGTCGGGGAAGTGGCTCAAATAGCCTCGGCTATCACTTCCTTTTGACGGCCGTGATGGTCAAGCGGATTAAGGCGCCCTGTAGTTACCAGTTGCGTTGCTTCTGGGAGTATGGGTTCGAGTCACTTCTGGGGTGTGAGTTTTCATTCGCATATAGTCCTGGGGACCATTCAGGCTTGTTCGCATATGTATATATATATATATATTATATATCAGTCTTTCTTACCGGGTATCCCTTACCGGGTAGCTATTTACTGTTAGGTGAACAGCAGCATTAGGCGAAAGGACAGCCAACTATTTCTCTCCCGACCGGGATTCGAACCTGGAATTGTCTTTTTGCGAGTCGAGAACGAACCTAACTGTACTACTTACGGTCAATAAAACAATATTGGATAGTTACTTATAATCAAGTACTTACAATCGGCTTTCTAATATTCCTCCATGTGTTCGGAATAGAATGTGTGTGTGTGTGTGTGCGCGCGCGCGCGTGTGTGTGTGTAAATAAATAAAACAAAAAACAGATTCTCATTCAGATTTAAACAACCCCAAACTTAAGTCATTCTTCGCACAAAAAAAAATAAATTGTGTTTACCAAACTTTACCAAATTTAATCAGACTTTCCCACAATTATTAAATTATTAAATTACCCCAATTATTAAATTACCCCAATTATTAAATTATCATCGCCACACGCCCACCTAACTCCACCAAATTGAATAAAACTCAGGACCATTCCACCAGACTTTGGACCATTCCATCAGACCTCAAACCATTCCACCAGACCTACGACAGTTCCACAAACTTATTCGTAAATACCAAACTTGACAACGGTTTCAGTAACGAGGCCAGTGTGTGTGTGAGGGAGCAGCTTCGTTGCTTTCTCTTCACTTTGAAAACATGGAAATTAACGGAGGTCAGGTCATCCAGAAACCAGGTCAATACGGTTTGAGTTTTTTTTGGGGAAAGATCAATCACTCTTCCCTGTGATCTGGCTAACGTGAGTGGGGGAGGGAGAAGAGCGATGTTGATTGGGAGTTGTGGATTGGGAAGTGATTGTGAATGGGGGGAGGAGAAGATTGGGAATTAGAAATGGGGAGGGGGTTTCTTAATAGGGATGATTATTTTTTTGTTATGCGGACGGATTTGTGAATGGTGAGCTCTCTGAGGTCGTAGTCCTATGGTCCCGGGTGGATACCAAGTAGAGGCAGAAACAATTGGGCAGGGTTTCTTTCTCTTGACGTCGCTGTTCACCTAACAGAAAATAGGTACCTAAGAGTTAGACAACTGCTAAGGGCTGTCTCTGGGGAATGTGTGTGTGTACTCACCTAGTTATACTCACCTAGTTGTGCTTGCGGGGATTGAGCTCTGGCTGTGTGTGTGCGCGCGCGTGTGTGTGTGTGTGTGTGTGTGTGTGTGTGTGTGTGTGTGTGTGTGTGTGTGTTTGTGTGTGTGTGTGTGTGTGTGTGTGTGTTTGTTTTAGAAATGTATGTAGTAGATATAAGAAAATCTGTCGAGAGTCAGTACATTAGACAACCGACGTTCAGAAAGGCGGGGTCCAAGAGCTAACAGCTCGATCCTACAGGCCCAAATAGTAAATACACACCAGTTTCTCAACCTCCCTGATGAAGAATCAATTAATCAATCCTATCCTCTCTCATTAATCAACTCTCTTCCATTATATCCAAGAAATTCAACCGGACATCTTTCACCTGTTCAGCATCGTCAGACTTCACTTTTCCTCAGACTTGAACATTTAATCTTCATTCACGATATTTATCGCTGTTCAAACTGAACATCATTCATTCACGATGCTCATGTCCCTGCTTAGTATTCATTTCATAATTTATTTGACAGACCCATCAGATTGAACGGCATGACATTCCTCAAGTTTTACAATTAATTTATCCACTCCCCTTGCTCTTGAGGATATCCTTATGATATCTCCAAAGTTTGCAGCTGAAGGTGATATACTGATTACATGCCTCTGTACGACTAACCATAGAGAGAGGGCTCACCATAGCCTACGGGCTCGCCATAGCCCTTGCTACTTGGAACTTTTTGTTCCAGGTAGCGAATCTTCAACAACAACAACTAACCATCCTGCGAATTGGGTATTTGACATACCACATAGTTAACAACTCTTGATACATACTATGTAACTCCCTCACATATACATATACACATAGTCTAAGGGGGTAGCTGTATAAATCCACATATACCTAATTATGTAAATATCAAAAAAGCTCCATGTACGTCGCTTCTCCTCCCCCCCCCAAGAGCGCTAAAATCCATCTCCATCAACCATTCCCAAATGCACAAGTAATATTGCCTAATAGACAATTAACGAGGCAATACCCGTAGTTAGCCAACAGCGCCCTCAGACCAAAAAAGCAATTTATCTTCCCCGACACTCAGTCAGCAATTCGTCACGCCTTCCCTGGCTCTTGAGAGAGACACCGTGACAGTCAGACTTGCAAGAGGCTCTCAACAGATTAATCAAGTTACTCAAGAGGATCCGGCAAGTAAATATTCCTAATGCAATCACACCGAGAATTAAAAGTGGATTTTTTTACCTGCAAACATCGGATGGTTTAGTAAAATAACAGATTAGACATA
>NW_027189338.1:127110-144610 GCF_040958095.1 Procambarus clarkii
AATACATATCGACAGAGATCGGCGACGGGTGACAAGGACACAGACCGCCTGCAAGAGCCCCCTAAGAAAACTAAACATACAGATAAATAGACAGAAATTGTAATTTAGTCTTAAGACAAAATAAACAGAATTGACAGACAGTAAGACAGAAACAAACGAATCCGAATGAAGCTTCGAAATAAGAAACAAAACTACATTCTTCAGGAGGCAGGCGATAGATGCATGCGACACAGCCGAGATTGATGAGAAATTGAAACAGTGAGCAGGAAAAAGAATTGAGAGACGGATGAAGAGAAACGGGTTGACGAACAATAGAAAGTCTGCAGAAGCCTCGTCTCATCTACCCATGATTTTTCCTTTTCATTCTCTCTTCCTCCAATTCGTACAGGAACATTTTAAAAACATACATTCCCTCCTGGATACAAAAACTATTAGCTACTGTACTCCCAGCATAGCAAAGTGTGTTAACGAAGTCGTTAGCTCCTGGTCGACGGCCGGACAGACAAAAACACACACACATTTAAGTAATACATAGTCCACGAGATAAAATACAAGCATCCCCCTTGCCCCTCAGTGTATGCAGCATCCCCAAGAGCCTCAGAGATAATTCTCACATCTCCAGCTCCCCGCTGCCAAAGGCATAGGCGCTGCCCCAACTGGTCAAGGAAGTGGACGTTTGTTGGCTATTATCTAAGTCAAATATCGCATAACCAGGCCAAGCAAAATACAGCAATTGCCACGAAAGGACATTTTAATGACGCCTCGAATCTCCCACACGTACGCAAAAAAAGACAGAGAACATAGCTATTATCAGTGATGGGTAGAGGTGTAAATACCCACATTGAGGTCCTCATCTAGGCATCAGGGAGGTGACTCGACAAATACCTACCTCCCTACCTGCTTGCCTACCTATTCGCTTACCTGCCTACCTACCTCCCTAGGCGATTTGCATGTTGGTGATATTCATGGGGTGTCTCTTGTCTTAATGTTAGTCCTTGTCGAGGGAGGGATAAGAATAATTACAGGTATTTACTGCTGAGAGAGAGAGATATGCAACAGTTGGTCCCTGCTCTTATATATTTACATTTTTTGCTATCCAGAAGGATGGTGCATCATTTCCAACAGGATTTTGGTATCTGAGATATGCTGGATACAAGTAGGGGGATTCAATCGTTTAAATGGAGGGGATGAAATTATTCAAATGAGGGATTGCGTCGATCATATGGGGGGGGGGGGGAAACAGTCGCTCTATTGGGGGATTTAGATGCTCAGTCCGCGGTTCAGGAATTCAAGTTAGGGCCTTTAAGGACAAATAGTGGAATTCAAATGCTCAAGCGGAGGAATTTTAGGGTCAAGAGACGGATTTTTTTTTTGGGTTTAAGAGACGGATTCGGGGGTTTCATTATTCAGGTGAGGAATTGTTTAGTGATTCAAATGAAGGGATTCAGTCGTTCAAGTCGAGGATTAGGTCGTTCAGAGGTTAAGAAAATATCATCAGATATAACAGAAGTTTCATACACTTCTGACACAAATTAATTTTCCTGTGGTTTCGGGAACGGTAGAATTACTGCGCGTTTCTATCGTGTACGAAACACTCCACTTAATGAACAAATCCACAAGGGCCGTGACGAGGATTCGAACCTACGTCCGAGATCTTCCCAGACGCTGCCTTAATCGACTGAGCTACGACATGGTCAAAAGAGTTGAAACCAGAAGTTCTACTGGATTTACTTGGATCCTGTTACGGCCCTCTCGGGACGCAACGGGGTCCTTACTCTGATGTTGTTAGAGGAAGATATATGTATCCGTTCCCGAGCCAGTAGTGGCCATCAAGGGATGAGATCCGTGACACAAGTAACTTAAAGGGAGTAGGGAAAGAAAGCTAAGAACTTAATATTATATAATGTCCATCACCGTTTAAATATATAAAAATCAAACGTGAACAGGGGGAGGGTATTAACACTTTACAAGGGGATTAATCCTCAATCGATGTCTTCTACTGAAGACGCTGGTGCCATAACTCTCGGTGCCTTCTTCGTGGCCTCACGAAGTATCCTCTGAGAATGCCGAGCCTACCCGGGCCACAGGTCAGCCAAAACGCAGGTCCACTGGGGGCACCGTCGTGGAGGCCGTCAACCACACGTCCAGCTGGTCTGCTGGCAGGTACTGAGCCACCAAGGCTGGTACGGCCACTCCACGAACGATATAAGGGGTACGCCCTAGACAGGAGTCTCGTGTGATATCACAAATCACCCTCCTGTCCTCAATACCCCAGTGGATGATCGTCTCCAACAGTCGGTCCCGGGTAAATCCTTTCACTGCCACTCCAATGGCAGGCTAACACACCACAGTGTTCTTCCGGGGGGGGGGGGGGGGGGGACGACGTCACAACAGCTGCAGCAAACTTCACAGTATGGAGACTGGCTGCCTCGGGTAGACTGACTCAACCTTCAACACAGTGGTCCCAGGTCGACTCTGTAAACAGACACGTCATCAATAACCGGGACACTAATACACCTCACTTACGGGCTCGGGCGCAAACACCTGACGTATCCAGTCCATAGATGGCGCTGTCGTCGGAGCACCACCTCACCAGTGGTCAGGAGCAGCTGTGTTGTGAGCTGCACAGGACTGGAAACTGACCCTTGTGGCCGATATTCGCCGTCCTCATCCGGTGTCGTCGTTCGTTTGGCGGGGGTTTCGGGAGCTGACCCACAGATGGCGTAGTTGTTACTGCTCCTTGCTCGGACGCTGGATCCGGGTTCGTAACAGATCCTGAAGCCCTTGTGGATTTGTTCATTAATGCATCACGCTATTGTGATTTCTGTGTGTAACTTCACTTAATGATTTATTGAAACGGTGGAGCAGTAGTAGATGTCCCAACAACCCCCCCCCCCCCCCAACATTGTGCATGTCGTAAGTGACCTCGTAGGGGAAGCTTCGCACCTCGTAAACTGGGACCAGATTCCCGAAGCAGTTACGCAAGTACTTACGAACGTGTCCATCTTTCCTCAATCTTTGACTGCTTTGGTTACATTTATTAAACAGTTTACAAGCATGAAAACTTGCCAATCAACTGCTGTTCTTGTTATAAACAGCCTCCTGGTGCTTCGGAGCTCATTAACTGTTTAATAATTGTAAACAAAGCCGCCAAAGATTGAGAAAAGATGTGTCTTAACCTATACCTATAATAGGTTAAGTAATAATTGTAATTACGAAGCATTAAGATGCTTATCTTAACATACTAAGAAGGTTAGGTAAGGTCGGTGTTTTCTATGAAACTTTTCAAGGTAAACTAAAATATTCACAATAAATTAGTATGTCACATATGCACGTATTTAATAAGTCAATATTGACTATACGAAAGTGCGAGAACGGGTTGGAAGGGCACGATATAGAGAACGACCATTTCCAGGTAGTTACAAAACACGGATCAATAACAGAAGGGTAGAAAAGAGGAATAATCAAAGCCTTAATTATTATTTCTATGGATCCAAACCAAGAGAGGATTTCTGAAAGAGTTCAAAAAAAGAGTCCCGAATGTTTCTCTACTATTAACACCTACAAGTAAAAATCAGCGCCTCTGTTCACTCGTTACACAAGACCCAAATTCGAGTGAATAATATCTTCTTGACAAAGCTCAGTCTCCCCTCTTGTCCTGATTAAAAAAAATGGAGATAGCCAACCAATCTCTCCAAAGGGGAAGGATGATACCACAAAATCCCCTTTTAAACCTAACCAATGATAACCAGTCCCTTATTCCCCTTGTTATCTAGCTGCAGAGACGTCTCTGCCAAACCTCCCTTACAAAAGGGGGAAAAATAACGCAATTTCCATGCGGTTTTTTTTTTGCGTTTTCCCCTTCTCTCTGAAAAACCATTGCCGAGGCTTAGAGTTACAATAATACAATCCGTGACGTTCAAACGATGTAGTTATTGTATTCGTTCAAGTTTTAATGCCATAGTGGGCAAGCAATAGTCTTCCTACAATACACACAGAAATCACAATAGCCTGATGCATCAAATGAACTAATCCACAAGGGCCGTGATAGATTTCAAGGTTCGAACCGTCGTCACGGCCCCGTGTGGATTAGTTCGTCTTCCTACAAGACATACTACCGATCATTCGTCCTAGTTTTTTTCAATAATAAATCAGGGTTGTGTCTATGTCTGCTGGGGTCAAGGAAATAGAATAGTAATAGAGTCTATATGCAGGCGATGAGTCACAATAACGTGGTTGAAGTATGTTGACCAGACCACACACTAGAAGGTGAAGGGACGACGACGTTTCGGTCCGTCCTGGACCATTCTCAAGTCCAAAACGACTTGAGAATGGTCCAGGACGGACCGAAACGTCGTCGTCCCTTCAACTTCTAGTGTGTGGTCTGGTCAACAGTAATATAGTCTAAACATGCAGTTACCTTCATAAGGAAAAATATAAATTACTTCTATGGTGGGAAAGAAGTGGTAGGTAGAAGGTAGTGTGGTTGTACAATATAATATATATATATATATATATATATATATATATATATATATATATATATATATATATATATATATATATATATATATATATATATATATATATATATATTATATTGTACAACCACACTACCATGGATATAAACATTTCATTCACCTGTGCACTAGGAGATTCGAATCACTGACCACAGGAGTAGAAGACACAATCCATTATGCTAGCACAGGCCTCACTCGCACCCCTCCTGTACACAACTCTTCGCCTCGCTATACATGCGTCATACAGAAATAGAACACAAGATCCCACGTAGGTTTCGAGAGTATGTAAGGAGGAATTCAAACATGAGCTACACAGCACTTTGAATTACTAAAAGAACTGGCATCCTTGAAGTCCACTACGGGCTCACCATAGCCCGTGCTACTTGGCACGTTTTGTTCCGGGTAGCGATTCTTAAACAACCAACAACTTTAATATCATTCTACCTCACAATACAACACTTTCAACTCCCACTAGACTGTGCTACACGTTCCTAGTCCCTAGCACTTGCTGTGTTGCTCAGTGCTCATGACATGTTCATTCCACACCTCCATCTTGAGGTTATCTTGAGATGATTTCGGGGCTTTTAGTGTCCCCGCGGCCCGGTCCTCGACAGGCCTCCACCCCCAGGAAGCAGCCCGTAGCAGCTGTCTAACACCCAGGTACCTATTTTACTGCTAGGTAACAGGGGCATAGGGTGAAAGAAACTCTGCCCATTGTTTCTCCCCGGCGATCGAACCCAGGACCACAGGATCACAAGTCCAGCGTGCTGTCCGCTCGACCGACCGGCTCCATTGCAATAACAACACTATAAAACAGACTGGGCTTGAGTTTTTATTGGTCAAATACAGCCAATCAGAATGAGCCCCACCTAGACCAATCATCCTGCTTGCCTCATAGAAGTGTATGTCATTAGACCCAGTTCAAATTTATTCAGCATTTAGTAGGTCATTGAAAAGAACCTAGACGAGCTTGGAACGAACTCTGATTCTCATTACACACACAGAAATCACAATTGGGTGATGCATGTCGTAGCTCAGTCGATTAAGGCAGCGTCTGGGATGCTCTCGGACGCAGGTTCGAATCCTCGTCACGGCCCTTGTGGATTTGTTCGTTTAAAATCTGATACTATTATAATTTGACTAGGTATGCTTTGAAATGGTCTTGATCTCATACAACTGTGGAACCAGCAGTTACGTTTAAGTCCCTTGAGATACGATACACTTAAGTGATCTTTAAGAAAGAGGAAGGGAACTATTAGGAGTAAATGCCAAGCTGCTACGGCTATACAGCGTTGAGAAAGGAATCAGGATAAGGATCTAGGATGGGACGGGAGGGAAAGGAATGGTACCCAACCCCTTGGACGGTCGGGGATTGAACGCCGACCTGCATAAAGCGAGACCGTCGCTCTACCGTCGAGGAGTAAATTATCACATTGCTACGTTTCCAAATGACGCGAAAAACAGAGAACGTCATGGCCAAAGCCTCGCGCGATATTGCTGGACAGAAAATTACAAGCTTGATCAAAGTAATGGTTTTTAGAACTCAATTCCATTAGGTGTCAAGTAGTGAGGGTTGATATTATTGACAGTGCGCCAAGAGAATGGGATATGTTAGTTAGTTTAGTCTAGTTCATTTATTATGCACCCCATACCCATCTTGTGGGCGGTAGTGGAAAGGGTTACAGAGGCACATAATGCAACCCGTTCTCGCAAATTTAATAAGTCAATATTGACTTATTAAATATGTGCATAGGTGACATACTTAACATAATAGATACCCTTAAAAAGATTCGTAGAAAACACCGACCTTACCTAACCTACTTAGTATGTAAAGATAAGCATCTTATTGCTTCGTAATTACAATTATTACCTAACCTATAATAGGTATAGGTTAAGTAATAATTGTAATTACGAAGCAATAAGATGCTTATCTTCAGATACTAACAAGGTTAGGTAAGGTCGGTGTTTTCTATAATTCTTTTTAAGGGTATCTATTATGTTTAGTATATCACCTATGCACGTAGTTAATAAGTCAATATTGACTTTACGAATTTGCGAGAACGGGTTGCATAATGGGCTCAGGGACTGAACCCCACAATTCATTTAGTGGGGTTCAGTCCCTGTGATACTGGGATATGTGATAAGAGGAATGGTACTGGAAATCAAATGGAAATGTTCAAAGAGGTCTCTCCAAGTTCGAGGAGTCACTTGCTAAGGAAACGGAGGCAAAGAGACAGAGAAGGAAAGCCGGTAGCCAGGAAGACAGACCAGAATCGGACATCGTTTGTGCTCGGTGTGGGATGGACTGCCACTCTCGGATTGGCCTCACCAGTCACACCAGGTGCTGCACCAGGATTGACAACTAGGGCGCAACTCCATAGTCTCCCGAGACAAGGATGCCTACTATACTGGAATTCAGAGGAAAAACCTTAAAGTGAACATAATACGAACTGTAAAGCAAGAATTTAATCGGCATAATATTGAATATTAACAAACAAAATCAGATTTTACATTCCAAAGGAATCATTCAGATCATTATTCAGAACTTATGTTATTCAGTTCAGGAATACAATGCCAGCCTTGAGAAGGACAGAAATAAAATAAAAAAAAAGGTCCTTTGATTTGCTACGAGACAGGTACCAGAAATAAGTGAATCGAGTTATGAGGACAGTTCGACATAACCTAATATAATCGCACTAGAAAGAAGGAAGGACTGAATATGGTATGATCACAAGGTACCTGGGGGCCAGATTCACGAAAGCACTTACGCAAGCACTTACGAACCTGTCCATCTTTTCTCGATCTTTGGTGACTTTGTTTACAATTATTAAACAGTTAATGAGCCCCGAAGCACCAGGAGGCTGTTTATAACAATAACAACAGTTGATTGGGAAGTTTTCATACTTGTAAACTATTTAATAAATGTAACCAAAGCCGTCAAAGATTGAGAAAAGATGTACACGTTCGTAAGTGCTTCGTGAATCTGGCCCTCTAGTGGCGCTGTGATCACAAACACGTCTCACACGGAGTGAGCGATTTGGCACACAAAGGCGTTCGAGTCCTGGTCAGGGAGGATTGACTACACGCCCCTATTCACCAAGCAGTAATTGGTACCTGGTAGTTAACCGATTAGAGGGTCTTGCTACAGGGGAAAACTAATAGGTTAAGGCTTACCATGAGCTTAGAGAAAACTCTTAACCTGCTAAGAAGAGCCATTGTCACCAAACTCCTGTACCAACTTGTATAAAGAAAAAGGTATATATATCCTTTTGATATAGCACTTAAGATATAACAATTCTAAGAGAAGTTCCGGATCAACCGGGCTGTGGTGGGTATGTGGGCCTGCGGGCCGCTCCAAGCAACAGCCTGGTGGACCAAACTCTCACAAGTCAAGCCTGGCCTCGGGCCGGGCTTGGGGAGTAGAAGAACTCCCAGAACCCCATCAACCAGGTATATGTGGGCCTGCGGGCCGCTCCAAGCAACAGCCTGGTGGACCAAACTCTCACAAGTCAAGCCTGGCCTCGGGCCGGGCTTGGGCAGTAGAAGAACTCCCAGAACCCCATCAACCAGGTATATGTGGGCCTGCGGGCCGCTCCAAGCAACAGCCTGGTGGACCAAACTCTCACAAGTCAAGCCTGGCCTCGGGCCGGGCTTGGGGAGTAGAAGAACTCCCAGAACCCCATCAACCAGGTATATGTGGGCCTGCGGGCCGCTCCAAGCAACAGCCTGGTGGACCAAACTCTCACAAGTCAAGCCTGGCCTCGGGCCGGGCTTGGGAAGTAGAAGAACTCCCAGAACCCCATCAACCAGGTATATGTGGGCCTGCGGGCCGCTCCAAGCAACAGCCTGGTGGACCAAACTCTCACAAGTCAAGCCTGGCCTCGGGCCGGGCTTGGGAAGTAGAAGAACTCCCAGAACCCCATCAACCAGGTATATGTGGGCCTGCGGGCCGCTCCAAGCAACAGCCTGGTGGACCAAACTCTCACAAGTCAAGCCTGGCCTCGGGCCGGGCTTGGGGAGTAGAAGAACTCCCAGAACCCCATCAACCAGGTATCAACCAGGTAAATATCTCAAATAGAAGTGAACAGTCTTTTCCACATGCGGGTTAGCAGAGCGAAGGGACGGAGCTAAAAATATACTGCAATTCAATACAGATGGTAAAAAAATGGAAGGCATTTGAAGCAGAAGTCCTGGAAGCCTTCTCCTTTCACAACCTCATGTCTTAGCATAACAACGTTAACAGGCTTAAAACGACCTAGAACTACATAAAAAGCTGGGGTCCTGGAGCTTAGATCTCGCTACCTCCCCCCAAAAAAAGCACCCAGTTGTTAAGCAACCACTACACACACACACACACACACACACACACACACACACACACACACACACAGGGGGGCCTCGTAGCCTGGTGGATAGTGCGCAGGACTCTTAATTCTGTGGCGCGGGTTCGATTCCCGCACCAGGCAGAAACAAATGGGCAAAGTTTCTTTCACCCTGAATGCCCCTGTTACCTAGCAGTACATAGGTACCTGGGAGTTAGTCAGTTGTCACGGGCTGCTCCCTGGTGTGTGTGTGTGTGTGTGTGTGTGTGTGTGTGTGTGTGTGTGTGTGTGTGTGTGTGTGTGTGTGTGTGTGTGTGTGGTGTGGAAAAAAAAAGTAGTTAGTAAACAGTTGATTGACAGACGAGAGGCGGCCCGAAAGAGCAAAGCTCAACCCCCGCAAACACAACTAGGTTATCTTGAGATATTTTCGGGGCTTTTTAGTGTCCCCGTGGCCCGGTCCTCGACCAGGCCTCCACCCCCAGGAAGCAGCCCGTGACAGCTGACTAACACCCAGGTACCCAGGTAGGTGAATACAACTAGGTGAATACACACACACACACCGATTAATCATTTTGATCAATATGAACAAAATATGAGCGGCTCAAAGTGTTGACGTGCGGCCTGCGAGTATTATCGCGATCAGATATCACCGCGATTCTCAGAAATGTTTTTGGGGAATTAGTGCTTTGTCAATTTTTCTATTTCCACTCTGGAGTGGCGCATCTATTACGAGTGAAAGTTTAACCTTTGATTAATTTGAAATCGGGATAACACAACTGTAGTTTAAAAAAATAATAGACAAAAGCAATATTTTATCTCGTATTTATCCCTATTACTAGTATTTTATTTTATTTGTTTAATTGTGATGTTTATATTATGATCAATTTGATGTTTATATTGTGATCAATATTAGTACTATCAGAGCCAAGTTTGATAAACTGTGAAGAGACAATGTTTATATTTAAGCAAACTATTAAACAGCTGTTGACCAGACCACACACTAGAAGGTGAAGGGACGACGACGTTTCGGTCCGTCCTGGACCATTCTCAAGTCGATTGTGAACTGTTACAGTTCACAATCGACTTGAGAATGGTCCAGGACGGACCGAAATGTCGTCGTCCCTTCACCTTCTAGTGTGTGGTTAACATCCTTCAGCCACGTTATTGTGACGTGGCTGAAGTATGTTGTAACTTATGTGGCTAAACAGTTCAAGGTAGTCAGTTCAATATTTGAACAGTTCTAAAAGCAGTTTAAATATTGTCAAGTTCATGAACCCAATATGTGCCTATGTAACTCTTATTACAGTCGGTCACATAATGGGTATCGGGCTCTATCATCAGTCATATAATGGGTAATGGGTTGGTATGTGGTGCACTACCATTCACAGCATGGGGTATAGAAGTCCTTCCTCTCTCTCTCTCTCTCTCTCTCCCCTGTTCATTCGCGCTTCAAATAAACTCTGTCTGCATATTACTCCCTTTCCTCACACCCCTTTTTCATTTCCATTATTTATCTCTATCTTTCCCTCCATCATTCTCTCTCCCTCCACATTCACCCTCATGCTACCCCTCACAGTTGAACATGTTGGGCTCGACGTATCCGCCCGTCAATACCTCACAACTATCGCGAATCTCAAAAATTTCGATTCGAATTTTACTTGGGAAGCAGCGAGCGTTTCCACACACACACACACACACACACACACACACACACACACACACACACACACACACACACACACACACACACACACACACACACACACACCTCCCCCTCTCTTCCTACTCCTCTTGTTCCCTCGCTGATCGGCAAAGGAATACCTGATGAACAAGGGGGGGAAAGAACGAGAGAAAAGGCAAAAGAATCCAAGGATGAGATGGGGGGATTAAATCCTACAGCGATCGCTTATCCCTTTTTGCTTTTTCAGTCACGTGAGAAAATTGCCATGCATTGAGGGCTGAATTCGATGTTAAATTCAGATTTACATAAAAAGTCGAGATATCGACGATTTACACGAAAAGTCGAAATATTGACGATTTACACAAAAAGTCGAAATATCGACGATTTCCACAAAAAGTCGAAATATCGACGATTTACACGAAAAGTCGAAATATCGACGATTTACACAAAAAGTCGAAGTATCGGCGATTTACACAAAAAGTCGAAATATCGGCGATATACACAAAAAGCCGAAATATCGACGATTTACGCAAAAAGTCGAAATATCGACGATTTACGCAAAAAGTCGAAATATCAACGATATACACAAAAAGTCGAAATATCGACGATTTACACAAAAAGTCGAAATATCAACGATTTACACAAAAAGTCGAAATATTGACGATTTACACAAAAAGTCGAAACATCGACGATATACACAAAAAGTCGACATATCGACGATTTACACAAAAAGTCGACATATCGACGATTTACACAAAAAGTCGAAATATCGACGATTTACGCGAAAAGTCGAAATATCGACGATATACACAAAAAGTCGAAATATCGACGATTTACACAAAAAGTCGAAATATCGACGATATACACAAAAAGTCGAAATATCGACGATTTACACAAAAAGTCGAAATATCGACGATTTACACAAAAAGTCGAAATATTGACGATTTACACAAAAAGTCGAAATATCGACGATTTACACGAAAAGTCGAAATATCGACGATTTACACAAAAAGTCGAAATATCGACGATTTCCACAAAAAGTCGAAATACCGACGATTTCCACAAAAAGTCGAAATACCGACGATTTACACAAAAAGTCGAAATACCGAGGATTTACGCAAAAAGTCGAAATACCGAGGATTTACGCAAAAAGTCGAAATACCGACGATTTACGCAAAAAGTCGAAATACCGACGATTTACGCAAAAAGTCGAAACACCGACGATTTACACAAAAAGTCGAAATACCGACGATTTACACAAAAAGTCGAAATATCGACGATTTACACAAAAAGTCGAAATATCGACGATTTACACAAAAAGTCGAAATACCGACGATTTACGCAAAAAGCCGAAATATCGACGATTTACGCAAAAAGTCGAAATATCGACGATATACGCAAAAAGTTGAAATATCGACGATTTACACAAAAAGTCGAAATATCGACGATTACACAAAAAGTCGAAATATCGACGATTTACACAAAAAGTCGAAATACCGACGATTTACGCAAAAAGCCGAAATATCGACGATTTACGCAAAAAGTCGAAATATCGACGATATACGCAAAAAGTCGAAATATCAACGATTTACACAAAAAGTCGATATATCGACGATTTACACAAAAAGTCGAAATATCGACGATTTACACAAAAAGTCGAAATATCGACGATTTACACAAAAAGTCGAAATATCGACGATTTACGCAAAAAATCGAAATATCGACGATTTACGCAAAAAGTCGAAATATCGACGATTTACGCAAAAAACCGAAATATCGACGATTTACGCAAAAAACCGAAATATCGACGATTTACGCAAAAAATCGAAATATCGACGATTTACACAAAAAGTCGAAATATCGACGATTTACGCAAGAAGTCGAAATATCGACGATTTACGCAAGAAGTCGAAATATCGACGATTTACACAAGAAGTCGAAATATCGACGATTTACGCAAGAAGTCGAAATATCGACGATTTACGCAAGAAGTCGAAATATCGACGATTTACGCAAGAAGTCGAAATATCGACGATTTACGCAAGAAGTCGAAATATCGACGATTTACGCAAGAAGTCGAAATATCGATGATTTACGCAAAAAACCGAAATATCCACGATTTACGAAAAAAACGAAATATCGACGATTTACGCAAAAAATCGAAATATCGACGATTTACACAAAAAGTCGAAATATCGACGATTTACACAAAAAGTCGAAGATTTACACGAAAAGTCGAAATATCGACGATTTACACGAAAAGTCGAAATATCGACGATTTACACAAAAAGTCGAAATATCGCCGATTTACACAAAAAGTCGAAATATCGACGATTTACGCATCAATCACAAGTACCAGACTTACACACTCAACATGGCTCGTCACACCGCCTGGCGAACACCACCAAATTTTCTTCCTGCATCGTCCGACGAACGTTCACTCGTCCGGAAGTTGGGTGATGGATCGTCGCGTGCGGAAATGATACCATCACGCTGCACCGGAGACGAAGCCGAGGCTAGACCCCGAATAGAGATGAGCTGAAAACGGGAGAGGAGGGAAGGTATAAGGGGAAGGAATAGGGTATAAGGGAAAGGAAGAGGGTATAAGGGAAAGGAAGAGGGTATAAGGGAAAGAAAGAGGGTATAAGGGGATGGGACAGGGTATTAGGGGAAGGAACAGGTTATAAGGGGAAGGATGATGGTATGACCGTATATGGGGAATAAAAGGAAGGGGATATAGGGGAACGGAGAGAACGTGAGGGGGAAGGATATAAGAGAAAGGGGAGATATAAGTGAAAGAATAAGGGTATAAATAGAAGAGGGGTTGGTATAAAGGGAATGAGAATGGGTATAAGGGGGAAAAAATAATCGATATAAAGGGGGAAGAGAAGGGGGGTATAATGGGGGAAAGATAAGGGGTATAAGGGGAAAGAGGGATAAGGGATTGGTTAGAAAGTCGGGGTCCAAGAACTAATAGCTCGATTCTCTAGGCATAAACAGTCAATACCCCCACAACCTTAACAGTGTCCTTGAGGTTATCTTGAGGTTATCTTGAGATGATTTCGGGGCTTTAGTGTCCCCGCGGCCCGGTTCTCGACCAGGCCTCCACCCCCAGGAAGCAGCCCGTGACAGCTGACTAACTCCCAGGTACCTATTTACTGCTAGGTAACAGGGGCATTCAGGGTGAAAGAAACTTTAACCCATTTGTTTCTGCCTCGTGTGGGAATCAAACCCGCGCCACAGAATTACGAGTCCTGCGCGCTATCCACCAGGCTACGAGGCCCCCTGGTTCGTTCTGCCGGCAAGATGGGAGTAACAAAACACTAGACTGAATCACTGTTCATTTTTCACTGACATTTTTCGTGAGCTTACAACACCTTTAATTAAGGAATGAAAGAGTTAGGAGTAAGAAAAGGGGAAGGGTGGAATGAACGGTGGGTAAAAGGGAGGGCCAGAATGAACGATGGGAAAGGGAAAGTTGATGGTTAGAGGGGGGAAGTTGATGGTTAGAGGGGTAGAGAGGGAAGGTGAGAAAGAGGGCAAGCAACAAATTGAAAATGGATTTGGATGGGAAGGTTAAGAGTTCTCGTGGGTATGAGGGTAGGGGGGGGGATAGATTGAGGGAAAGGGGAGCGTGAGAGAAAGGAGGAGTAAGGGTGTGAGAGAAAGAACAAAAGTGGGGAAGAGAGAGTAGGAGTAAGGGTGAGTGACACACAACAGTCAGCTTTTCTAGTACTAATTCAAGCAAATTAACTAATAATATCCAGTGGCTGTATGACCCTACTCTTTAAACCCTCTTATGTGCCTATAAAAGACGAAAACATAAATCCCAATTACAAAAATGCGAAGAAAAAGTCTTTCTTATTATAAAAAAATATATAAAAAAAGTACTTTTTATTATAAAAAAGTATAAAAAAGTACTTTTTATTATAAAAAAGTATAAAAAAGTACTTTTTATTATAAAAAAGTATAAAAAAGTACTTTTTATTATAAAAAAGTACTTTTTATTATAAAAAAGTATAAAAAAGTACTTTTTTTATTCTTCTAGGAACCGTCTATACCATTATTAAGCCTTTTGTACAAAAAGAAAAGCAATGGACTGGATACCTTGAAGCAACGACCACAGCTACTTTAACGACCACATTTCTTGGGTTTACAGCCTGGCTCTAAACTTCCAGGCTTTTGTAGTTTACTTCATGTTACTTAAGAGAGAGTGCCACTCCCACCGACGTACCTAAAGGGATTGCAAAATTCTAGTCCCTGGTTTGCAAATGATGAGCAAACTTTGTTATGGTTAATGATGTGGGGTTACAGAGGTGGTGTCTGGAGTTGTGGTGGTGATGGTGGTGGTGTCTGGGGAGGGGGGGTGGTTGTGGTGGTGGTGTCTGGGGAGGGTGGTGGTTGTGGTGGTGTCTGGTGAGGGTGGTGGTCGTGGTGGTGTCTGAGATGGATAGATTGGAAGATGTGGGTGGATAGATTGGAGGAACCATTAGTATAGCTTAAGCTAAACAGTTCAATAGATTTGTCAACAGTTTCTCGTCGTCCGCAAAATCAGTTATACGAGGAAACGTCATCCCTATTTATAATAATAATTATAATAAATAATAATAATAATAATAGAGATGGAATAAATTCAAAGATTAATATGTTTTAGTCATTGATTGCCTATATTTTGTACTGCAATAGTTACCATTCACTTTCAGTGTTGCATAGTGTGAATACTTTCTAGCTTGCAGTGCATGTTAAACATTCCTTTATACTTTCACCAAAACGTATATATATATACTTTTAACATTGTGGTAAATGTTTAAAAGTACACACACACTTGTGACAGGGAATACCTTTGCCGAGTGAATATAGACGTAAAATCTCACACCTTTTCTTTTTTCCTTTCTCTCTCTCATTCACTCTCAGACTTTCCCCGTCCCACGAATTCGTTAACTTTTCTCCGCCCCTTTCTACCCTGTTATGGTGCCATCTATTCACTCTCATTCCTATGCCAATACCAAGTCATTATTTGCTCATGCCCCACACCCCTTTTGTTTGCTTTTCGATGCCCCTTTCGTTTCCTTCTTGACCCCCTTCTCTATCCCTCACTACCTCTACCATTCCCTTTTATTTCTCAATCCCCCTTTTCAATATTTTCTCCGCTACACCTATTCAATTTACCTTCCGAAACCCCGCCTTAAAATTTCTCCTAACACTCTCCTCTTTTTCTTTCTAAACCAGCTTCAATATCCGGCACTACATCTATCCCCCTTTGCCTCAGCCTCTTCAATATCCCCCTCTTCTACATATTTTTCTTATTTTTTTACCTCACCTCTCTTCTATATCCCTCCAAACTGTTCCTTTTTCTATTCTGCATGATCTCTTCCTTTTCCCCAGTGTCATATATATCATGCAGTGTCATACATGCACTGTCATACATGCAGTGTCATACATGCAGTGCATCTACAACCTCTCCCACTCCAATCCCTTCAGTATCTCTTTAACTATATCTACCTGCCTTTCCCTGTTTCTCACAGCTACCTTGCAGATACCAGCCACCACTCGCAGTGACACATGACATGACTCTAGAACACAAACAAGCAAGCAACAGTGCGTGAAGATAAGACGAGAATGACTCTCTTTCCCCCCCTCTCTCACTCTCTCTCCTTCTCTCTCTCTCTCTCTCTGCTGTGTCGTCGAGGCGTTGTTCCAGTGATTGCAGCCCAGGTACGCCCAAGCAGTTAATATCATTTATTAACTCTGGCGTCATATAGGTGAGAAGGGATTGCACTGCCTGTTTTCTTGGGGGTGTCTTTATCTGTGTTTTGATTTGATGGATGGAAGGGGTTGTGCATCTATAAGGTCCGAGAGAGAGAAGGAGAGAGAGGGAGAACGAGGGAGAGAGAGAGGGAGGGAGGGAATTTCCAGGGGTAAGCGCCAAGAAATTATGACTATGGATGGAAGGGGTCAGGATAAGGATTTGGGATGGGACTGAGAGAAAGGAATGGTGCCTAACCACTTGGACAGTCATCCCTTCCAAGTGCTATATAGTCATGGTGGCTTGGTGCTTTCTCCAGATAGGTCCCTAGGTCACTTGTTAACATTTTCGTGATTCACACACACACACACACACACACACACACACACACACACACACACACACCACAACCCAACACACACACACACACACACACACACACACACACACAACCCACCCCACCCACACACAAATTAATAAGTCGAAACGTATATACAAACATTACAAATCAAGTCACAACAGTATCACACACACACACTAACCTGCATGACACCCTACACAATAAATGACACTAACTGCTTGGGCGTGACAAGGATGCAATCACCGCAACACCTATGCAACAGCATACCGATCAACACAAGGAACTGCTTACCCACCAGATATAATCCTTTGGATGAGAGACTGAAGCCAGCTTCACCTATTCCTTTGTCTCTTGTTTCAAGTCTAAGACCATAATGTCATGTACTAATTTAAGCTGTGGATAAGACTGGGAAAGCTGTGGATAAGACTGGGAAAGCTGTAAGTAAGAAAGGGGAAGTGTAAATAGGGGGAAAAGGGGTGTGTGTGTAGAGGCGAAAGGGGGGGAAAGTGAGAAGGTTCTTTGAAGGGATGTAGGAGAATATCAAGTGTGTAAGGGAAAGGAGATCATAGGATTGGGAGGGATAGAGAGGAAGAAAGTGAAGGAAGGAAGGGAAGGGAAGGGAAGGGAAGGGAAGGGAAGGGAAGACTTCCAAAACCTTCCAGAAAGCAAAAGTGTCCACATAGCTTACAGCACAAGTAAAAACAGTCCAAGCAGCGAACTTAAATTACAGATACAAAATACAGATACAAAATATAAATACAAAATGCCCACGTAGCTGACCCCAAGAGCCCGCCCGCTGCCTTCAAATGGAAATAAAAACTCAGCAGACAGATGGGAGCATTCACACGGTCTCCCAGCAGACAAGAATGG
>NW_027189338.1:149610-167110 GCF_040958095.1 Procambarus clarkii
TGGTTATGAAAGAAGGTCATAGGATGTGTGTGGGAGCGGCCCCACATAATCTGGGTAAATAAACCTGTCTGTGGGTATAAACAGGTTCTTAATTGAAACAGAACGAACACACATGGGAAAAAAAATCAGACTAATATTGACTGACAAAGAAAAGGAATTTAACCTTATTAACTGACCTAAAAAAAGGTCTATAGATTCGTCTCTGTTGTTGAGTTAACAGAATTTGTTACATGTTTTGATGAGCAATGCTAATTGGCATGATAATAGATACGAAAATAGATAAAAAATTGAACGGTATATAATAAGATAAATTAGACCTCGTGTCTTAGATGCTATGGTAATGCTATTTGGCATGCTAATAGATACGAAAATAGATAAAAAATTGAACGGTATATAATGGGATAAATTAGACCTCGTGTCTTAGATGCTATGGTAATGCTATTTGGCATGCTAATAGATACGAAAATAGATAAAAAATTGAACGGTATATAATGGGATAAATTAGACCTCGTGTCTTAGATGTGATGGCATTTAGACTGCAAATAAAACCCCCTTCACCTCTCCCTTCATAAAACAAAACCAAAAAAGTGCAAACTTATTTACGAAATAGACAAAAGCCCCAACACGAAACGCAGAGAATTAGACATTACTTACCACACAAAAGACATATAAGACCACGAATGTAAACAAATAATATCCTCAACTCCAACAATCAACATTTTTTTTTTTGAGAGTGGGAGTCGAGGAACAGCTTGACGGGTGTTCATGGAGAAAGTGATTGACAAGGGTAATGTCAACATGACAAGGGGACCTGGGTTGACATGTCCCTCGTCCCCTGTCACATGACATGTGTAGAACCAGCACCCTATGTGCTCCGGTGACACCACAATAGAGAAGAACAAGAGCTTGTGGTGGTCTCTTAAGATGTAAACATTGGCATAACAAGATTCTGAAATCAGCTCACGTAAACAGATAAGGAATGTCTATGGGTTTGATGTTGGGCCTGTCGACCTATGGAGGGCTAATTTAGGCCTATTAGCCTCTGGAGGATTAATTTAGGCCTTTCAACCTCTGGAGGGTTATTTAGGCCTTTCAACCTCTGGAGGGTTATTGAGGCGTTTCAACCTCTGGTGGGTTATTTAGGCCTTTCAACCTCTGGAGGGTTATTGAGGTCTTTTAACCTCTGGAGGGTTATTGAGATCTTTCAACCTCTGGAGGGTTATTGAGGCGTTTCAACCTCTGGAGGGTTATTGAGGTGTTTCAACCTCTGGAGGGTTATTTATCCCTATCAACCTTTGGAGAGTTATTTAGGCCAATAAACCTCACGAGTGCCATTAAGGCCTATCAACCTCTCGAGGATTATATATCCCTTAAAAAGATAAACCTTGGCATCTTGGCACTTGCTCTGTTCCCTACAAGAGCCATAAGTACTCTGAACACTGACTTAAGTTAGCACATTAGATCGAGTCAGAATAAAAGGTTCAATGAGAGAGACGAAGATCGTAATCAGCAAATGACAGAAACGCGGAAAATCCAAAATAATGTGAATCAGAGATCGTAAATTGCAACAGAAGGAACGGCAGGATGGAACAGGAAGACGAGGAGGAGGAGGAGGAACGTGATAGCCATGTAGATATATATCCCAGGAAGGGGTCAGAAGAGAGGGAGAAGGATGGAAAAGTGAGGGGAGGAGATGGTGGAAAAGGTAGATGGAATAGGAAGGTGGAAGAGTTAGGGGTAGGGTATAAGTGGAAGAGTGACGGGAAGGGTATAGGTGGAACAGGAAGACAGGGAGGAAAACAAAATACAAATGGGAGAGCGGGAAGGTACAAGACATAGAGAGAGAGAGAGAGACATAGAGAGAGAGAGAGAGAGAGAGAGAGAGAGAGAGAGAGAGAGAGAGAGAGAGAGAGAGAGAGAGAGAGAGAGAGAGAGAGAGAGAGAGAAAGAGAATGGGAGGTTCTTGACTCTTCAAAGGAAGAGTATAAGGTAGAGGAGAAATTAGTGGTGTTTAAGAGACAGGAAAGAGAGAGAGAGAGAGAGAGAGAGAGAGAGAGAGAGAGAGAGAGAGAGAGAGAGAGAGAGAGAGAGAGAGAGAGAGAGAGAGAGAGAGAGAGAGAGAGAGACAGAGAGAGACAGAGAGAGAGGAGAGCAAAAGGAAGGGGGCGAATAGCATGATAGGTTAGGTAGAAAAGGCCACATCATGGTGACGTGATTTATTTCACGAATCTCATCTTGATCGTGGTAATATTTTCACCTTCCAAGGAGCGCTCGTTCACAGTGATAAAACGACTTCGTTCGCTAGTTTGATAATGATCTTGCTCCTAGTTCCAGGCTAGATACACGCGCTAATACGCTCCACAATATTGCCCGTCGAGTCCATATGGTTTGACGAGGATGTATATAGTGACGAGGGGCAAGAAAAGGGGAAAACAGAGAACGAGGAAAGGGGCAAAGGGGAAAAAACGGAAGATGGAGGAACAAGAGGAAAAGGGGGCGAGAGGAAGAGAGGACAAAGAGAACAGCAGGACATGAGGGGCAAGAGCTATGAATGAGGGGATGGAGCAAACTAATAAAAATCAAATAATTACATTTATTGGTGAAAGAATAATTAGATCATTAAAAAAATATGAGACGAAGGGAGACACAGACAGACAGACAGACAGACAGACAGACAGACAGACAGACAGACACAAACAATGAGTATATGCTCCAAAGACGATCCAAACAAAAAAAAAATAATCCAACAACCAAACCAAACAAAAACACAAGAAACAAAAGTAACCAAAAAACAATACGAATCCTAGAATTAAAAACAAAAATAGATAATAGTCGTCGGACGTAGGAAGAAGAAGAAGAAGAAGAAGAAGAAGAAGAAGAAGAAGAAGAAGACACCTTTAACTACCCAGATAGGCTCAAGATGGTGCTGATCAACCCACTCTCCCGCAACCCGGCACCAATTAACCTCTGACCTTCAATCGCCTGACGAGGGCTAGCTGGGGCTGAGAGAAACATGTACATACGCCCCTTTCAGCCCGAATCAGTAAGTAAGTGTTTGAACTGTGACGAGTCTATTATTCTTACCACTGAGGTAAAAGATGGGGGGGTAAGAGGGGGTGTGGGGAGGTTGAGGGGGAACAGTTTGGCCTTTTTGAAATCAATTATCCTCTGATCGCTTGCCGATAAATGGATGATGGAAATTATAGATCATTTAATCTATATTTAGGATCCTGGTGGGCTTCTATATCAGTGTTCAGTGCTTGGGGGGAGATATCAGACTCGATTCTTTGAGTTGCAGGTGTATTAAGATGTTTAAGTTAAACTGCTTGGGCTAGAAACTGCCGGGAGATCATTTTAACGACGCAGAGCGATACAAAAACCAACCCGTTCTCGCACTTGCTTACGGTCAATATTGGCTTATTTAATAAGTGCATATGTGACATATTAATTGATTGGGAATATTTTAGTTTACCTTGAAAAGCTTCATACAAAACACCGACCTCACCTAACCTTCTTAGTATGTTAAGCATCTTATTGCTTCTTATTTACAATTATTACTTAACCTATCAACGGTATAGGTTAAGTAATAAGTTCTTTCGAAGAACTTTCATGGACAGAGGCAAACACACACACACAGGTTATGTGCTGGACGGTAGAACAAAGGTCTCGCTTCATGCAGGTCGGCGTTCAATCCCCGACCGTCCACAAGTGGTTGGGCACCATTCCTTCCCCCGTCCCATTCCAAATCCTTATCCTGATCCCTGTCAAGTGTCATATAGTTGGTATGACTTGGTGCGTTCTCCTAATGATTCCCTTCCCTTACCCAGGTTGCAGCCTGTAGAAGCTGTCTGACTACCAGGTACCTATTTACTGCTAGGGTGAACAGAGCCATCAGGTGAAAGAAACTGCCGATTTGTTTCTGCCTCGGCCGGTAATCGAACCCCGGGCCCTGTGGACAACCATTATCACTTGTGGAAAGCTTCATTAACATCTATGAGTACCAGAACAATAGTACTCAGAGTGACTTACAAAACTGGACTATTGGACGCAAAAATAAGTACGGATTTTGTACTATCGAGTTTGTGAACACGAAAAAAAGACGGGAACCAAACTTTAAAAATTCCCAGGCCTGGTAAAGTACATATATGTACTTTATTAGGCCTAAGTCTGTGTATATAAGGTCAAAGATTTACTTTTGTTTTTTTTTTCCTTTAGAGAACTGGAGAAGGACCTCCGAAGGATACCTGATCAACCAGGCTGTCACTCATACGTCAGGCTGCGAGCAGCCGCGTCCAACAGCCTGGTTGATCAGTCCAGAAACCAGGAGGCCTGGTCGAGGACCGGGCCGCGGGGACGCTAAGCCCCGGAAGCACCTCAAGGTAACCTCAAGGTAAGGTACCACAGGAGGCCTGGTGGAGGACCGGGCCGCGGGGACGCTAAGCCCCGGAAGCACCTCAAGGTAACCTCAAGGTAAGGTACCAGGTATGCTTGGCTCTTGAGTTTTATTTCCAATTTTGTATTATTATTTTTGGTTAATTCAGTAACATAAAAAGTTATCTTTTTTTTTTGGGAGGGGAAAGAAGGATTTCATCAGTCTTTTTCTGTACGTTCGACCAAACTGTTGATGTCACTTTAGGAGGATGGGTTGGACCAAACACCTTGTAACATAGAAGCCCTTTTGGCTTGGCTTCTTAATCTTTCCGAAGAATATAAAAAAAAGAGCCAGATAGAGCCAAGAACCCCCCATAGAGTCAGTCAGTTTGACAGTTATTGAATCCAAGATCAAGAACAAGTCTTTATTGCAAAGAATGTTGCTCTTAGACAAGCCTAAGATCACAGATCATTTGCAATAAAAGGACAAGATTTTTATGGGAGGTTATCTTATCTTGAGGTTACCTTTAAGATGTTTCCAGGGCTTAGCGTCCCCGCGGCCCGGTCGTCGACCAGGCCTCCTCGTTGCTGGACTGGTCAACCAGGCTGTTGGACGCGGCTGCTCGCAATCTGACGTATGAATCAAAGCCTGGTTGATCCGGTATCCAGATCTCTGATCAGGGAGACGAACTTTTGTCAACAATAAAGGCTTTTATTACTCTTTATATTTTAATAACAACAAGTTGCATTTCTCTATTTCCTCTTGCCTCAAGGTTGACCTCTATGACCTCCTCGTGTGACCTTAGGGATCCGCCTCCCCTCCCCCCCCCGCTCTCACCCCCCGTGTGACTATCTTGCAAGAGAATCGATCCCGGGATCCCCGATTGTGAGTCGAGAACGAAGCCTTAGGCGTTCAACATTTGCACATCTATTCACAGAAGTAAAGGAGGAAATATGTTCACCACATACAAAATCGTGATAGGGATCAAGAAATTTGATTCAAGAAGTTGTATAAAAATCTGCAACTTGTCATTTGCAATGTCAAAACAATTTCTTATCTCTCTCACACACACACACACACACACACACACACACACACACACACACACACACACACACACACACACACACACACACACACGCGCGCGCGCGCGCGCCATAGAGACATTAGATTTTTTTGGTTAGTGCCAGAGTAGTTGACAGATGGAATGCATTAGGAAGTGATGTGGTGGAGGCTGACTCCATACACAGTTTCAAGTGTAGATATGACAGAGCCCAATAGGCTCAGGAATCTGTACACCAGTTGATTGCCAGTTGAGAGGCGGGACCAAAGAGCCAGAGCTCAACCCCCGGTAGCACAACTAGATGAGTACAACCAGGTGAGTACCTAAACTCACTCACAATCTCTCTCTCGCTCTCTCTGGGATGATGCACAGTTTTCAAACTCACCGTGACAGCACAGTGGCATCGTCGGGAACCAATGCCACAAGGAACACATCGCTCCAACTTCCCGTGTTCCAGTAAGCAACACTAGTGGAACCTTCCACATAACATCAAGTAGCAGCTTAACCTCAAGTCTTAAGCTTCGCAGGAAAACAAAATAAATTTACATGCAGGCGATGAGTCACAATAACGTGGCTACAGTATGTTGACCAGACCACACACTAGAAGGTGAAGGGACGACGACGACGACGTTTCGGTCCGTCCTGGACCATTCTCAAGTTCCATCGACTTGAGAATGGTCCAGGACGGACCGAAACGTCGTCGTCGTCCCTTCACCTTTCTAGTGTGTGGTCTGGTCAACATATATTTACGTATCATTTAAGAATCTACAGACGGGAGACATCTCCCGTCACGCAGGGTGCAGTCGCACCTCCACAGATCTCCAGTATCAGCTCTTGATACTGGTAATGGCTCAAAAGGGCCGCCACTTACGGGCTATTCATGCCCGTGCCACCTTTTAGGTGGCTTAATCTTTATCAATCAATCAATCAAGAATCTATATCGCTGAGTTATTCTTCTAACGCGAAGCAAAGAACGCCCAGCAAAAACAGGTCCAAAAATATAATCATACATGAATCTTTCAATAAATTTTAGTAAATAAGAGTTTGTGTTATAACTCTTTAGCCCTATAGGGAGAGCCGGTCGGCCGAACGGACAGCACGCTGGACTTGTGATCCTGTGGTCCTGGGTTCGATCCCAGGCGCCGGCGAGAAACAATGGGCAGAGTTTTTTTCACCTGTTACCTAGCAGTAAAATAGGTACCTGGGTATTAGTCAGCTGTCACGGGCTGCTTCCTGGGGGTGGAGGCCTGGTCGAGGACCGGGCCGCGGGGACACTAAAGCCCCGAAATCATCTCAAGATAACCTCAAGAAGATAACACATTCACTATTCTCGCTCGGGCAAGCGTAGCGGGTCGAGGGAGGAGTTCGTACATATGAATGTGTAATCACACACACACACCTGTATGTAGCCTTGCTTGATCGTTTGTGTGTGTGCATATGTTCACTATTTGTGTCTGCAGAATCGAGCTGTTAGTTCTTGGACCCCGTCTTTCTAACCAATCTATATTTTTCCTCTGTTATATCTACTACATATATTTCTCTATAAGACACGCACTCACACACACATATCCCCAGAAAGCAGCCCGTGGCAGCTGTCTAACTCCCAGGTACCTATTTACAGCCAGGTGAACAGGGGCATCAGGGTGAAAGAAACATTTTTGCCCATTTGTCTCCGCCTCCACCGGGGATCGAACCCGGAACCTCAGGATTACGAATCCGAAGCTGTTAGGCGCCCACAAAAGTCATGAACAGTTTCTTTAGTATTTCACCATATAATTAAAAGCAATTCTGCACAATGGAAAGTTTTATTTACACATTGGTACATTGAAACGTCTATACAATTCAATGTAGTTTATTGTATCCTACAACAGTTTAGACCTAACAGCCTACAGTTTAGACCTATTGTCTTGTGTATAACTCTCTGTCCTGCGTGACAGTGAATACCAGCATTATCCTCACTCTAACAAGACCTAACTGAACTCCTTAGATCAGGCAAAATTATAATTGTTAATAAATCGGTTAATAATAAATAATAAATCTGTAGTTGGAAACACTTTAGATTTATTATTTCAGGTCAGATTTCAGGCCCCTGAGGTCCCTCTAGTAGAATTCATAAATTCCTGGCCACATAATTTGTAGGTTGTGAGTGGTCTATTTTCTCCGATCCCACGTTCCATAACATGGCATTTATTAACATTGAATTCCATTGGCCACATGGTGGTCCAAGCACTTATTTCATCTAGGCCCATTTAAAATGATCATTCGAAGGACCTAGTTTGTGTGAGAGAGAGAGAGAGAGAGAGAGAGAGAGAGAGAGAGAGAGAGAGAGAGAGAGAGAGAGAGAGAGAGAGAGAGAGAGAGAGAGAGACAGAGAGAGAGACAGAGAGAGAGACAGAGAGAGATAGACAGAGAGAGAGACAGAGAGAGACTGAGACAGAGAGAAAAGAGAGACAGAGAGAGACTGAGACAGAGAGAGACAGAGACAGAGAGACAGAGGCAGAGAGACTGAAACAAACTGAATTTCAACAAGGAGATAAACAGAGGCTCGAAGACAGACAGGTTGGTAGCCAGACAGTGGACAGCATAGACGGGGATAGAGCCCGTAAGGACCGGCATGAATATTCAAGCCCAGACACCTGGTGTTACCTGCCTCCCTGATCGCGAGTCCTCTGCAGGTGACCTCTGTGTGTGTGTACTTAATCCCTCAGGGAATATAGTGCTATACGCGTGTGCGTGTATATGCTCCACTCTCTCTCTCTCTCCCCCCATCTCTCTCTCTTTCTCTCTCTCTCTCTCTCTCTCTCTCTCTCTCTCTCTCTCTCTCTCTCTCTCTCACCGTGTGTATCTCGTACGTAGTGATCATGTCTCGGTGGATTCTTTTTATCCTAACCCCGTGAGGAATACTTTATCTAATTCAGCTAAGATGTCATGCGTCTGGGGTTTAATTACGCTTCCTGGCGTATTTAAGGATGTATGGATTCCGTTCCATCCCAAATCCTTATCCTGACCCTTTCCAAGTGATATTTAGTCGTAATGGCTTGGCACTTTCTCTTAAGAGTTCCTTTCTTTTCCTTTCCCTTCCCCCTTCCATCTCTTGCCTGCGCCAGTTTGTGTGTTCTCAGCGAGTTAGGCTTAGGTGGAGAGGTTGAGCTTCAGCTCTTTGGTCCCGCCTCTCGATTGTCAATCTGCACCCTTGCTCGTGTGTGTGTGTGTGTGTGTGTGTGTGTGTGTGTGTGTGTGTGTGTGTGTGTGTGTGTGTGTGTGTGTGTGTGTGTACCTACTTGTGTGCACGCTTAGTCATGTATGTGCGTATAATCATGTGTGTACACCACTCCGTTTGTTTAACACATATTTGCAGAACAAATTATTGAACTATAACATGTTATCAAAAAAGAACAAGATTATGACCTATAATATACGTGTTTTAAGAAAATTAAAGTAACAATGTTCAAGAAAAAAAATAAAGAAAAGCTAATTAAATAATATAACAATAATTTAATTATTATAGAACAGTAAATAAAGCAACTTCCATGTTATTTGGATGACAAAAAAATAAATAAAATGAAACCAAAGTTCTACAAGAACAAACAGAAGAACAAACTAAAATTAAACCTTAAACAACTTTCTTTTTTTTTTTTGGTCACAGAAAGAAACATAGCAACTTTCCTAACATCAAGAACACCTGCCTACAGGTGTTTACTCTCACACCTGTGTGGTTAAAGCCAATTATTTCCCATCCTAGCCCAACCATTTCACAACATCTGGCACCACACACACACACACCTGTCCAAGGACCGCAAAAATACAGCAATATCGATCTTCCGACCAGGTGACCTAAGGGCCCTTTCTTAATTATCGCAGTTCCCGTCAGGTACATATTTATGCGTATCGAGCCATTCGTCACTATCACGCGTTCGGTTTCGTTATCTTTAATTTCGATCGTTCTGATTGGTCCGAACGGTCGTGTGGGCCTCGGACCAGTGTTATGATTGGTGCGTGGATTTGTTGGAGTGTTGAGGCAAACTTGAATCTTATTGGCCCTTTCTCGCCAGGGCAGAACATGGTGACATGTGACTGAAGTTCATATATTATATATATATATATATATATATATATATATATATATATATATATATATATATATATATATATATATATATATATATATATATATATATATATATATATATATATAGTTTATCGAAAGAAAAACAGAACCCTAATGCAGAGGGAGATTGAGACATTTTACTTAATGGCCATAAACCCAAAATAAGGAATTATGAGGTGCGATAGATCAGCACATCTATCTATCTATTATATCAGCCACATCTATTCTCCGTCAAACGTATTATAATCGAGTTGATGATTGATGCCCCGGCCCAGCGATTTAGTTTAAACACAGCCGACTAAATTGCTAACCCTACTACCCCCCCCCCCTCTCTCTCTCTTGACGAGTCGCTGTGAGCGGCGTCTATAATGCAGTGGGAAGAGATTTATTGAAATTGCAAGGTGGCGAAGGTGATACGATACTCCAGTCGAATATGACCTCACTTGAGCCTTCTCGAAAGAGTCATTTTCACCCCCACACTCCCCCCTTCCCCCCTATTAAGCACTGACGGGGAATTATTTGATGTTTTGAGAATATAAACACCTGTATTGATGAGGATATCTGCTTGTGTCTGGATTATATTGTTTTAGTCTTATTAGACGGTTCCTTAAACAAGTCTAAAAACCTTTGATGATGCTGTTTGCAAGTCACGTCATAAACAAGGAGACCTATGATGTCATTGTCAGTGAAATCACTCATTAGACGGGAGTTTCGCTTGCTTACTTGCTTGCTTGGTGACATCTAGTCAGGGAGCTAATCCCACATACTCCCTTCGCCTCGTTAAGGCTTCGTCGACCGCCCTGAGGTACAGATGTCAGCACTGATGATGTCAAGAAGGCTTAGCAACCAGATCAACCGACCGGGGGAGCCAGTCGGCCGAGCGGGGGTGCCGGTCGGCCGAGCGGGGGAGCCGGTCGGCCGAGCGGGGGAGCCAGTCGGCCGAGCGGAGAGCACGCTGGACTTGTGATCCTGTGGTCCTGGGTTCGATCCCAGGCGCTGGCGAGAAACAATGGGCAGAGTTTCTTTCACCCTATGCCCCTGTTACCTAGCAGTAAAATAGGTACCTGGGTGTTAGTCAGCTGTCACGGGCTGCTTTCTGGGGGTGGAGGCCTGGTCGAGGACCGGGCCGCGGGGACACTAAAAAGCCCCGAAATCATCTCAAGATAACCTCTTACAGTGGAATATAGTTAAGGCTTCGTGTATATTACTCGTTTTCTATGTTGTTTCCAAAATCACCAACAAATCAGCTTGAGTTATCTCATCCCTTTGTGTGCATTTATATCTCAATAAACTTGTTTCAATTTCAATCAATTCAATCAAGTCAACTAAGCTGCCCATGGAGAAGGAGGGCACTATATATTGGCACTATGTATTATATATACTATATATATATAATACTATATATATAGTATTACGTTATTAATTCCTTAGTAGTAGTATTTATTAGTATTAACACTAATATATATATATATATATATATATATATATATATATATATATATATATATATATATATATATATATAATATATATATATATTATATATATATATGGCACTATATTAGCCATATAGTGGAGTCTCTCGTGTAACATAGAGCACTGGAGGAGCCTCGTCATTGTGTGAACAAAAAGTTATAACATTTACATATGAACATTTGAACTCATCACCTGCTTCACATCATGTTATGGTTCACCTAAATTTATTTCGATCTCGGTTAACTCTACATTTATTAACTTCCTTAACTGACTGATTAAACAAACTCACTCAACTTGTATAACTCTCATACTCAACTAACTCTACACTGATTTAATAAACAAATTTACTCTACAGTGAACAACTAACTCTACACTGATTTACTCGTATACATCAATCACTAAACTAACCTACTCAACTGTTGTTGTTAGAGATTTAGCTACTCTGGACGAAGTGTCCATGCAGCACGGGCTATGGTGAGCCCGTAACTACTCAACTAATTTACCCAAATAATAAACTAATCAATCTCAGGTTTCATTTTCACCTCAATACAATCAGCTAATTCTTAAAGGGCATCACTCGCACTTAATAATATATATATATATAGATATATTTTGAGCTATACTCCTCAATTCCTATTATAAAAAATGCTTTAGTAATCTGTAAAGAATTATCATCCAATTAGAATTAATGCGTCTAGATTCGGCCAATAGAAATGCAAGTACACCAATATTTAATCGCCATTATTCATAGAGCTTGAAAAAAACTAATTATTAAAATTATGTTCATAGTAGACACTGGTTTATCCACCAATTACAATGCAGCAGGGAGATGCCTGTAGCCAATAGCAATGCAAGTTCACCTCTCTTGATTGAAATCAGCCAATCACTGTCCGTTGCATGCATCTCAAACCACCAATACGAACCAGACCATTCAAGGCCCCAGACCATCAAATCATAAGGAATAAAGGTTATTGATACTTACGTCCAGAGACGAGCCGCACTTACAATAGAGTAATTAAGCAAAAATAGGATAGTTAAGGATAGTTAATAGTGAAATATGCAGCTTTAATTATACGCAGATAACGGTGATGAGGCCCAGGTTCTGTGTGTGTGTGTGTGTGTGTGTGTGTATGCGTCCGCTGGGGGCAAGTTAGCACGGACGGGGAATCCTGCCCGAGTGATTGCAGGGCTTGGCTAGTTACAAACAGTAATTGCAGTTGGGGTACTTAGACAAGGTGGAGGAGGCCATAACTACCTTACTCAAAATTCCAGTAGCTTCAGACGGGATCATTTTAACTTGGATTGTTGAACCGATGTCCTAGTATATTGGGGAGGGTCGAGGCAACAGGGGGGGGAGATATAGATATATATTATATATAAATATATATCCAATCTCCTTCGTGTGATTTATATCTATATTTCTCAATGATTATATTGTTGGCAAGCGGTGATGTCTAAATTAATTATTTCTTCATCACGATTCTTGTTCGTGTGTGTACTCGGCTAGTTGTGTTTGCGGGGGTTGAGCTTCGGCTCTTTAGTCCCGCCTCTCAACCACCAATCAACTGGTGTACAGAATCCTGAGTCTACTGGGCTATATCATATCTACATTTAAAAAAAATCTTTCTAATGTCTCTGTGGCTCGTTTGGGTACTCAGATTCCACCTGTACTCACCTAGTTGTGTTTGCGGGGGTTGAGCTCTGGTTCTTTGGTCCCGCCTCTCAACTGTCAATCAACTGATGTACAGATTCCTGAGCCTACTGGGCTCTGTCATATCTACATTTGAAACTGTGTATGGAGTCAGCCTCCACCACATCACTTCCTAGTGCATTCCATTTACTAACTACTCTGACACTGAAAAAGTTCTTTCTAATGTCTCTGTGGCTCATTTGGGTACTTAGATTCCACCTGTGTCCCCTTGTTCGTGTTCCACCCGTGTTAAACAGTTTATCTTTAACTATCCTGTCAATTCCTTTGAGAATTTTGTAGTTAGTGATCATGTCTTCCCGAACTGTAGTGACTTCCAACGACGTGAGATTGCATTTCACACAGCCTTTCCTCATAACTCATGCCTCTTAGTTCTGGGACTAGCCTAGTGACATACCTCTGAAGATTTTCCAGCTTCGTCTTGTGCTTGACAAGGTACGGGCTCCATGCTGGGGCTGCATACTGCAGGATTGGTCTTACACACGTAGTATACAAGGTTCTGAAAGAACCTTGTATACTACGGAAACTTCTTACTACGGAAGAAGGAACCTTCACGAATACTACGGAACCTTCAGGAACCTTACACAGGTTCCTGAAGGCAGTTCTGATGTTACCCACCATTGCATACGCCGCTGATGTTATTCTTCCAGCGTCTTACTTTTTAGCAGTCATCCAGAGGCAGAGTGAGATCTGAGAGAGCTGCCACTCGATACACCTGTCCAAATCGACGCTTAGCCCTCGACAATCATCCAATCAACACCGAAGGAAAGGTAAACACCGTACTGACGTCACCGTTTATCTGATTGGTAGATGCCAATTACATGAATACAATACGCACATTAGGCTTAATATAATTATTCTTGCGTATTAAGGTTTTCCTTCAGACGTGCGAAGGCCTCAAACTACGTAGCCATAAATCCATGACACTCACGTTTCCATAAATCCCCCTTAACTCCCTCGCTTCCAAGATCTCTACCATTGCTGCTAATCCCACTCGGTCGATCAACCGTCGAAACTCATACGTCGACTCTGGGAAAGAAAGGGAAGGGGGGAAAGGAAAGGGGGGGAAAGGGAAGGGGGGAAAGAGAAGGGGGGAAAGGGAAGGAGGGGAAAGGGAAGGAGGGGAAAGGGAAGGAGGGGAAAGGGAAGCAGGGGAAGGGAAGGAGGGGAAAGGGAAGGGGGGGAAAAGGAAGGAGGGGAAAGGGAAGGGGGGAAAGGGAAGGGGAGAAAGGGAAAGGAGGGGAAAGGGAAGGAGGAAATACGTGTTAAACACGTGGGAAAGTGACTGATGTTTGGCGGGTCGATGAACACTGTAACAAGGAACTCCCTTTCTCTTCAAGTCAACAAAATCCACAAGGGCCGTGACGAGGGTTCGAACCTACGTCCAAGAGGATCCCAGACGCTGCCTTAAGATTTGTTCCTTTGATCCATCATGCTATTGTGATTTCTGTGTGTGTAAACCCTTCTCTTCTTTATTCTTCCTCTTCTTTACTCCTTTTCGGTGATTCTCTATTCAGTAAATGATTTTCTTATTTTCACTATTCTTTTCACTATGTTGTTGTTTGTG
This sequence comes from Procambarus clarkii, assembly GCF_040958095.1. Classification (NCBI taxonomy): domain Eukaryota; kingdom Metazoa; phylum Arthropoda; class Malacostraca; order Decapoda; family Cambaridae; genus Procambarus; species Procambarus clarkii. Next base: position 163,905 of record NW_027189338.1, read on the forward strand.
TTTGTTTTCCATTTATTTTTTTAGCTAGTCTAATTTGTTTTTTGTCTTTAATCTTTACGATTTCATCTTCATGTCTGATATTAGTTGCGTCTTTATTTTGACTTCTAAATCCTTCTTCTTCTTTCTAATTCTGTGTTCACATTGATTTTGCTCGTTTTTTCTTTCTTTTCCTTGTTTGTCTACATTAACCTCTTGCTTCTTAATGTTTAATGTATATTCTTGTTAACATACACACAGACACACATTAAAATGGGTACAGAAGTTGAGAATAACTTTACAAAGAATTATATAGAAATAAGACAAGTTAAAAGATTATTCGAAAAGACTTCCTATCAGATGGAACAGAGAGAGAGAGAGGGGGACAGTGGAACAGAGAGAGAGAGAGGGGGCCGTGGAACAGAGAGACAAGGAGCCATGGGACAGAGAGAGGGCCGTCGAACAGACAGAGAGAAGGGGGGGACTGTCGAACAGACAGAAAGAAGGGGAAAGGGGCTATCGAACAAAGTCACGGAGCCCCATCGAACAAAGAGAAGGGTCCGTTGAACCCAGTGGGAGTGCAGAATATTGACATTATGACTGCTGAAGAGAGCACCTAATAGAATTGGATACATCAAAGACCGCAGGGACCGAGCCGCATCTAATCTTGTTTGCTAAGATAAGGAGCTGAAATCTTATATGTTGTGTCACTGCTCAGGAACATGAGTAATTGAACACAGTGAAGCTTCTGCCAACACAGTATCGAATTATGACTTGAAAGGGATACAAACCTTCAAATAATATCTCCTATATTATATATATATAGGAAGGGAGTACCACCTCTGGCTGGAAGAAGGGGGACCCATAGCCTCGGAGGAAAGCACACATAACGCATTAGAGGGAATGTTTAGGTCCCCTCCAAGACAGTTTCTGTGTACTTTTCTCCTACCACCCCCTACCTTTTTTGTGCTTTATTGTGTATTTGATGGTATATATATATATATATATATATATATATATATATATATATATATATATATATATATATATATATATATTAGTATATTTTGGTAGCAGTCTTTCTTGTAAACAAATGTTGTTGAATATGACCGAAAAGGTAAGATTAATAATTCTAACACGAATCTTCTCAATATTTCTTATGTTTTTCTAAACTGTTGGTGGTAATAAAAATAACAATTCTCCGAAATTCATTTTTTAATTGTCTGACGCCTGAACGCATTTCGTATTACATTTTCAAAGACTTAATTTACACACAAATTCTTCGTACTTATATTCTATTGGATGAGGTGATATGGTACAAAAGTTTTGGGTGAGGTGACAAACACAAGACAGAACACTAAACAATTGGTATAAATTGGATAAGTGAACATATGAATGGAAGTAACTGCAGAAGGTCTATTGGCCTATACTTCCTCTTGCTGCTTACATATTTGAAGAAATCATCGATAGGTACGGCGATAGCAGGTTGCTTGACATCAGCGAGGCACTACACAACAAAAAGTCAACACCAGCAATCAACAGCCAATTAATGCACAACTATATTCTACCTACTTCAAGACCCCGAACACATATCCTACTTCTACTTCTAGAAGTAGGATACTTCTTTTACTTCTACTTCTACGAACCTACTTCAAGCACCGCTCTTGTGCCAGGTAAGTCCACTACGGGCTCACCATAGCCCTTGCTACTTGCCCCGCTCCTGTGCCAGGTAAGTTACGGGCTCACCATAGCCCGTGCTCCTTGGAATCTGTTCTGAGTAGCTGAATCTATAACAGCAACAACGTTGCGAACTGGGATGTTCTTCCCCTAAAACCTCAGTTATAACGCTTGTACCACACACCCTAATCCAACCTGAGAGCCATTGCCGACAGGCAAACCACTTTCAGGGGATGAAAGGACTTTAATAGACCAGAATAAGCTTCTTATAAGACGACGAATCGAACGCATCACCAGGTAGATATAGCGACTAAAATACTAATTAACTTGACGGGAATGTTAGCACCATAACTCAAGACGCTCGTGACAGGATTATAAGAGTTAATGGTTCGCTTATTATGGATTTACAGCGTTTTAATGGACTGTGGTGCTAGTATACGGTCCATGGTGGCCGGGTGTTAATGGGCTAAGGTGCTGGTACAGTGGATAAGGTGAATAAATAAAACTCACTTTATCCTATCCTAAAGAAAGAATAACGTGAATAAAGAAAACTCACTTTATCCTATCCTAAAGAAAGGATAAAGTGAATAAAGAAAACTCACTTTATCCTATCCTAAAGAAAGGATAAAGTGAATAAAGAAAACTCACTTTATCCTATCCTAAAGAAAGGATAACGTGAATAAAGAAAATGACGCAGAGGAAATATGAACTAAAATTAATAAATATATGAAACAAAACTAACCAGAACAATTCGGATAAAGGGAGAGAGAGGATGAACAATAGAAGAATAACACTGAAGAATGAGAAAGAAAAGTACAGAAAGACTACAGCAAAAGAATGAGAAATAGAAAAAAAAAGAGTACCAACAGGGAGAACAAGGAGTATAATTAAGAAAGAAGTAAAAATTGAAGAGAGAAGAATGAGAATTAACCAGGAAAGAGAAAGAGACGGAAGAAGAAAGATTAATCCACTACCCAAAGATAATCTCAGATTCCCTTTAGGAGGAAACTTCCTTGGCCGGGTTCTGTGTTGTCATCTTGATCTATGGATTACTTGATAACTTATCATCTGTTATTGATATCAAGTCATCTTGATCTATTAATTATGATATATTGATTACCCTCTTTACCTGTCTATTTATAAAATTTTGACTGTTGCCCCTTACAGGTAGGGAGGGGGGGGGGGTAGGGAGGAAGGGGAGGATGAGAGTCGAGGGGGAATAGGGAAGGGGGGGGGGAAGGTTAGTAGGGGAGAGATCAGGGAGAGGAAGGGAAAGGTAGGTGAAGAGAGAGACGAAATTGAGAAACACGGAAATAAACAAAAGGGCGGTGAATGTAGGAATAGTAGGAATGAAAGACAGTTATGATGCTGGAGAGCGAGATAGACAGATAGTAAACAAACGTACAGACACTAAAACAGACAGATACAACGATGTACTGACAAGGAATGAATACAACACGTGCATTATTCAATAGTGAGTAAAATTATATTGTAAAACAACAATGTCGATGCATGCGGCCAGCAAAAGTTTACATACAGATATATCGATTTTG
>NW_027189338.1:169610-172110 GCF_040958095.1 Procambarus clarkii
GTTACAATGTTCACTTCATTGTCATTCTGTAAGTTAATAGTCGTGTCCTACCTGTTTTATTTCCTAACTCTATCTTTCACACAAACATTCTTACTCCATAACGTTCCCAATGGAAAGAAAGCCAAGTCCCGGGCATTTAAGAGTCGCGCTGCCATCAGAGCACAGGAAAAAAAACAAAGCCATGTCCCGGGCATCTAAAAGTCGCGCTGCCCTCAGAGCACAGGAAAAAAAACAAAGCCAAGTCCCGGGCATCTAAAAGTCGCGCTGCCCTCAGAGCACAGGAAAACAAAAACAAAGCCAAGTCCCGGGCATCTAAAAGTCGCGCTGCCCTCAGAGCACAGGAAAAAAAAACAAAGCCAAGTCCCGGGCATCTAAAAGTCGCGCTGCCCTCAGAGCACAGGAAAACAAAAACAAAGCCAAGTCCCGGGCATCTAAAAGTCGCGCTGCCCTCAGAGCACAGGAAAACAAAAACAAAGCCAAGTCCCGGGCATCTAAAAGTCGCGCTGCCCTCAGAGCACAGGAAAAAAAACAAAGCCAAGAGGCTTCAGCGGACTCCCCAGCGCAATGGACAGTAAAGTCTATGATGGACAGGACAGGCAATGGGGATTTTTAGGAAGGAGGATTCTGCATGGGTCATTCCAAAGTGCGGTGGATAACCATCTCGTGAAGGAGAGTGGATGGAGGAGGTATATAGATGTTTATACAGAGGTACAGCGACGGGGATCCTCTCGGACCTAAGTTCGAACCCTCGTCACGGCCCTTGTGGATTTGTTCATATGATGCATCACGCTATTGTGATTTCTCTGTGAGTGTATATAGGTGTTGATATATATATATATATATATATATATATATATATATATATATATATATATATATATATATATATATATATTGTTGGGGTTTCACCTCTCTTCTCTCTAGTCTGGGGTGAGCAATAGTTATGCTCAAGGTAACTCACCGTAGCCCTGCGGGTCTTCCCTCGGTCCTCACGGCGCCACTGCACGCCAGGAGAGTCTCCCAGTCAATCTTAACGGCCTCTTATCAAGAAAGAGTGAGAACACGACTCGTTCATATCGACTGTCGTGTGCCCTCCCCAACAATTGGGCTCTACGGTTAATCACAAGGTCGCCAACTGGTGTTTTTAGGTGACCAGTAACACCATCAGTGGACTGGTGTATTCAGTGGTAGCCTTGGCAAGGTCACACTCAAAGATCAGGAATCAGGCAGGTACTTATTGTTATCACTCTATATTTACCAGTATAATATAGCCACAAGATCAATGGAGGGGATGATAAAAAACACAAAGAGAGTTTTGTATTTTACTTAAAATGTATGAAAGATGTCACAAGGCCAAACAATAACAAATAAATCAACTGATCCTGACGCGGCTGGTAATTCCCACGGATATTATGCGATCATCAGGGGGCAACATCTCCCCCCCCCCTCATCAAGTGTCAAAAACCAGCTGATCGCGTGGCCTTTCCGCGCGGAAGCTCTTTGCTTGTTTTCTTGAGTCACGCGCGCTGTTTCATTAAATTCTCCAATATTACTATGAACTCGCACACACGATATTGGCTACTACAACACGTATCACTTGGTTACACTGTACTCAGGCTCAAACAGTCTTTTCTACAATCAATGCTGTAATGATTCACTGTAATGGCTTCACATTGTTCTTCACTCAACAATATATTATGAACTATTAACACTGGAGTTTTCAATACTTTCTCTCGTGGGCGATAACGCAATGATTCACTGTACTCACAAATGATTATTCACTGAATGAACATAGACATATATATGGTATATAAATCAATCATCAATACATGGAAAATAAATAGTTTCTGGGCACATAGCCTAACCTCCAAATACTGGCATAATCTTATATATATTTTTTACCACTATATGTTCATATCAAAATCTATAGAAAGATATACACAACACAGTAAATTTATCACTGGTTCCTGGTGCCTGTACACACCAATAATCAACATGAATATTACAAGTACTCTTGATAGTACTGTCTAGCACACTGGTGCTTTTTCGGGACATGGGTGAGACTTGCTCACGACATATAAAATCCTCAGGCTAGAAAATATAGCCAAATAATATAGCTAACTAAAGGGGAATGGGGAGGGAACTAGAAACACCTACTTCACCCTATCCTCCGATGAGAGTCGAGATGTAGCTCCTGGTCCTCGTGTCGGGAACGCCCCCACACTACACGTCGTCGTGTCCTACCAGAGCCTCTCGTCGTCACACCGTTTAGCGCGTCGTCTCCGTGCCTCCTCACTGCAGGTCCGTCCTCCTTCTTGACTTCATGAAGGTTGGAATCGGTCTCCTGGCCGTCGTCTTCTCCCAGCAACGGCTGTCGCCTACGTCTCAGCTACAGTCGTCCGGTTTCCCCAAATAGTCCTCTCTTCCTCAGCTACCCAGCGGCTCTGTCAGCCACTACGCTGTCACGAACTGGTGAATTGCCACAGACGTCAACATACGT
>NW_027189338.1:177110-184283 GCF_040958095.1 Procambarus clarkii
AGAGCCTATGGTATTTGTGTTGACAAAAATAAATCTAAAATCTACTTGAGGATAACACTGCTGCAACAGTCTCCTCAAACGACTCCTTACAGAAAAGCTAATACTGCCATAAAATGGTAATTTAATATATTTAAGATCCCTTTCCACTGTAGTAATCCTACACGATGGATGAAACTTCTTATTTAAGAAATTCCTTATAAAAGTATAAACCATATGCACAGGATAACCATTATTTGAAAAAAAATTCACAAGAAAATTAATTTCCTGATCAAAGTTATTCCAATTAGAACATAAAACAAAGGCCCTATTCAGTAGAGTGTACATAGCATTTTTCTTAAAAATATCAGGAACAAAGGAATTAAAATTTAAACCTAAACCAGTAAAGGTTGGTTTCCTAAAAACATTAGTGTTGAACCCATTGAGGTTATTCACTTTTACATCAAGAAACGACAATGAATTATTAACTTCACACTCTGCAGTAAACCGTATATTACTATGTTGTGCATTAAGATACTCTCTAAATTTCTCAATATGACATTGGTCCCTAAACAACAAAAAAGTGTCATCTACATATCTTCTGTACAAGACTGGTTTGAAGGCCGAAGGACAATTATCAAGCCAATTTATTTCGTGAAAACTCAAAAAAAGCATTAGCCAGTGCAGGACCTAAAAGAGACCCCATTGCTACTCCATCAATTTGTTTATAATAAATATTATTAAACATAAAGATGGAGTCTTTAACTGCTATTTCTAACAGCCGTCTGAATATTTTACTACAAAATCCAGACACTAAGTTAGTGTCAGCAAATAATTGACTTACACATATATCAATGGTTTCTAACAAAGGAATATTAGTAAAAAGTGATTCAACATCGAAACTGGCCATTATAGTTGGGAACTCAAAATTTAAAGAGGAAAGTTCTTTTACAAAATCCTGAGAATTTCTCACAGTAAATTCATTATGCGTTAATGGTTCTAATAATGGAACCAGAAACTTAGCCAGTTTATAATTAAAAGTGCCAATCGCTGATAAAATAGGACGAGTCGGTATACCTGCTTTATGAACTTTAGGTAACCCATATAAGATGCCAGGCTTAGAGCCAGTTGCAAGTAACTTAGTATAATCGAAAAGAGAGTTTTCCAAACTTCTTAAAACTCTATTCAGTTTATCCTCAAATTTCAAAATATACGAGAATGGGTCTATATCAACCAACGTAAATTTAGAGGGGTCTTCTAACAACCTTTCCACCTTATTAACATACTCTAACTTGTCCAAAACTACTATACCCCTACCTTTATCTGGCCTGGTAATGCAAATACTACTATCATTCTTTAAGCTATTAATACACTCCAATTTCCTTTTGTAAGGCGATGTAAGGCGCATCGTTTGGTCCCAAGATTCCTCAGGTTTAAAGTGTATTCCGACAAATTTGCGTTGACAAGTGAATATAATTCTTGGTTATTAAGATTGTTGGACTTTGAAATATCTGAAAAGCAGAAGCGGGTAAATGGGCTGAAAAGTGAATTGCACGTGAACTTGGAGAAATTCAAGATCTTGGTTTCCTGGGTTGATTTTGCATCTTTAAAATGTAAATATGAAAATTATAATGAAAAAGGGTTGAAAAATGTAGACTTATTCACGAGAAGAAATTGCGTAACTTGGGTATACCTTCATTTAATTCGGTGGACCCTGATAAGGTGGTTTTCAATTTTTCAAAGAGAGTTCTGTCTCCATTGAGAAAGAACTTCTCTCTCTAGGGTTGGACTTCGGGTTGACATGTAAAAAACCTAAATTTGTTAATCATTTTTTAGGTTTTGAGCGGTTATGCAACACATTGAAAACTTGTACCCTAAGGACTGGTACAAATTATAGTTGGACCAATATCATCAGTACTGTTTCCTCCTTAGCACATGAAGTCTTTAACGACTTTGGTAAATATAGATCTACATTCCCTCCTTTTGACAAAAGGAAATTGGAGTGTATTAATAGCTTAAAGAATGATAGTAGTATTTGCATTACCAGGCCAGATAAAGGTAGGGGTATAGTAGTTTTGGACAAGTTAGAGTATGTTAATAAGGTGGAAAGGTTGTTAGAAGACCCCTCTAAATTTACGTTGGTTGATATAGACCCATTCTCGTATATTTTGAAATGTGAGGATAAACTGAATAGAGTTTTAAGAAGTTTGAAAGACTCTCTTTTCGATTATACTAAGTTACTTGCAACTGGCTCTAAGCCTGGCATCTTATATAGGTTACCTAAAGTTCATAAAGCAGGTATACCGACTCGTCCTATTTTATCAGCGATTGGCACTTTTAATTATAAACTGGCTAAGTTTCTGGTTCCATTATTAGAACCATTAACGCATAATGAATTTACTGTGAGAAATTCTCAGGATTTTGTAAAAGAACTTTCCTCTTTAAATTTTGAGTTCCCAACTATAATGGCCAGTTTCGATGTTGAATCACTTTTTACTAATATTCCTTTGTTAGAAACCATTGATATATGTGTAAGTCAATTATTTGCTGACACTAACTTAGTGTCTGGATTTTGTAGTAAAATATTCAGACGGCTGTTAGAAATAGCAGTTAAAGACTCCATCTTTATGTTTAATAATATTTATTATAAACAAATTGATGGAGTAGCAATGGGGTCTCTTTTAGGTCCTGCACTGGCTAATGCTTTTTTGAGTTTTCACGAAATAAATTGGCTTGATAATTGTCCTTCGGCCTTCAAACCAGTCTTGTACAGAAGATATGTAGATGACACTTTTTTGTTGTTTAGGGACCAATGTCATATTGAGAAATTTAGAGAGTATCTTAATGCACAACATAGTAATATACGGTTTACTGCAGAGTGTGAAGTTAATAATTCATTGTCGTTTCTTGATGTAAAAGTGAATAACCTCAATGGGTTCAACACTAATGTTTTAGGAAACCAAGCTTTACTGGTTTAGGTTTAAATTTTAATTCCTTTGTTCCTGATATTTTTAAGAAAAATGCTATGTACACTCTACTGAATAGGGCCTTTGTTTTATGTTCTAATTGGAATAACTTTGATCAGGAAATTAATTTTCTTGTGAATTTTTTTCCAAATAATGGTTATCCTGTGCATATGGTTTATACTTTTATAAGGAATTTCTTAAATAAGAAGTTTCATCCATCGTGTAGGATTACTACAGTGGAAAGGGATCTTAAATATATTAAATTACCATTTTATGGCAGTATTAGCTTTTCTGTAAGGAGTCGTTTGAGGAGACTGTTGCAGCAGTGTTATCCTCAAGTAGATTTTAGATTTATTTTTGTCAACACAAATACCATAGGCTCTTATTTTAAATTTAAAGATAAAGTGCCTATCCCCTTGTGCTCAAATGTCGTATATATGTATAATTGTTCCAGCTGTAATGCTGGATATGTCGGGAGTTCCATTCGGAACTTTAAGATTAGGATACTTGAGCACCGGGGATTATCTTTTAGGACTGGATTACCATTGTCTAAACCGGCATTTTCGGAGATTAGAAACCATTGTTATGAGTTTGATCATTCTCTGCTGGAATCTGATTTTAAAATTCTGGACACTTGTATGAATGGCCAGTCAGATTTGAGAATAATGGAATCCTTATATATAAAGGAACTGCGGCCTCTGTTAAATAGCAACCTTTCAGCTGTCCAATTGTACACTGTATAATGCACAGTAGGCCCTGTAATTTGATTTTTAGTTTATTTTGGTAGTTTAATTTTGTTTAGTTTACCATGCCCTTGCCCTTTCTTACTTATTTCAAGTCTTAACATTGTACATTAATATAATCTTCTATGTAGGATATATAATACATTTTTTGGTATTTAATTTTATTTAATATTTGAGTTTTTATAAGATTTTGGTTAGCACTTTGTAATTGTCGTTTATTCTGTTTGTATTTTACATACATTTTTTGTAGATTTGTAGACATTATATAAATATTTGTTATAGTGTTTAGTATCTATGTGTTAGGTATCAAGTTTCACTTCTGATCACTTCACGAAAGTTTAATAGAATGGTTTGTTTTAGTAGTTATAAATTTCATCTTGTAGTTTAATGGATTTTAAATTAGTTTTAATATATGTGACAGTTAATAAGTTTTATTTGTATTGATCACTTTAAGTGCGCTTAAGTGTTTTGTTTTTTAAGCTTTTTCCTTTCTTTGATAGGCAATTATATTCAGTATGAGTTCTTTGTTTACCAGCTATTTGACTGTGATTTCTGTTTTTTCTTTTAGATCTGATGATGAATACGAGAAGTATTCGAAACGTTATGTTTTTTAAAGTAAAGATTCTGATACAAGATGTTCAGTATATCCCTGGTTTTCCTATTCATCTTATATATATATATATATATATATACTGCTCTGTGCTCTATTATAAATGGCGGGCATTTGCGAGTATACGCATGTGGGTGAAAGACTTTCTCAGGCCATTGGTACGAGAGAGAGAGAGAGAGAGAGAGAGAGACAGAGAGAGAGAGAGAGAGAGAGAGAGAGAGAGAGAGAGAGAGAGAGAGAGAGAGAGAGAGAGAGAGAGAGAGAGACAGAGAGAGAGACAGAGAGAGAGAGACAGAGAGAGAGAGACAGAGAGAGAGAGACAGAGAGAGAGAGAGAGAGAGAGACAGAGAGAGAGACAGAGAGAGAGACAGAGAGAGAGACAGAGAGAGAGAGAGAGAGAGAGAGACAGAGAGAGAGACAGAGAGAGAGACAGAGAGAGAGAGAGACAGAGAGAGAGACAGAGAGAGAGACAGAGAGACAGAGAGAGAGACAGAGAGAGAGACAGAGAGAGAGACAGAGAGAGAGAGACAGAGAGAGAGACAGAGAGACAGAGAGAGAGAGAGAGAGAGAGAGAGAGAGAGAGAGAGAGAGAGAGAGAGAGAGACTCCTCACTTCACCCTATCTCCCCCCCCCCCTCCTCCCCCCACTTCATCCCATTACTAAAGAAATAATGGAGAAAAACTGCCACCATTATTTCTTTTTTGAAACAAATATAAATGAACTACGAAGTTTCCGTCGCATTAAATCCGAACCTCAATCCGCGATGATATACACGAACGCTCAGGAAATGCGGATTAATTGCATTTTCTTACAGGCGTTCGTACACACACACAGCTATTTCACCTCATTAAACTTGTAATAGTGAAAAATTTGATCTCTCTCTCTCTCTCTCTCTCTCTCTCTCTCTCTCTCTCTCTCTCTCTCTCTCTCTCTCTCTCTCTCTCTCTCTCTCTCTCTCTCTCTCTCTCCCACTTTTCACCATTTCCTGTATAATGAGTTAAGAGAGACAGAGAGAAAGACAGTTAAGATAGATAGAAAATAACAAAGTGATGTAGCTTACAAAATTACACACACACACTATACACACACACACACACTACACACACACACACACACACCCACACACACACACACACCCACGTGTTTCTCTGAACTCTCAAAAGCGACTTTAAAACTCGTAATATACCTTATCCTTGCATCTCTAAATTGTCCAATCACCCAGGAGCCAAGGATCTCTTAATAACACGTACACATTCTTCATCTCTCACTGTGAAGATATAATTAAGGCCGACCAACGATATAAATAAATCCTAAGGCATCAATTTACTTTCTCAACTACTTAACGGCCCCGGGTAACAATGTGCGGATGTTCGGCCGTATCTGGTCTGTTATCCGGCCTCTTAATTCGAATGAACTGGTTTTTGAGTCGTTTCGTGGAATAATGTACCCAGTTGTTAATCCTCGTTCTACTCGTTCGACTATTCCGTTGTACAGTTCTGACTTAATGGTGGTAATACTGCTGACTGTTTAGTTATGTCAATTAAGTCAATTAAGACCGACTGAGACTTTGCCTCAATTAAGGCAGCGTCTGGGATGCTCTCGGACGCAGGTTCGAATCCTCGTCACAGGCTCTTGTGGATTTGTTCTCTTGTGGAGGACTGTTGATTGCTTCTAAAGTCGCTAGGTTGCTAGACCGAGATCAAGTCAGCTAGGTGCAATTCTTGACTCAGGCAAGGTCTGGCATTCACAGCTTTTTACGTCCTTATGGAAAAGGAATCTAATTCCATGAGGAATACCTAATTCCAAAAGGAATCTAACCCCAGTCGTGGGTTCAGAAGACTAGGTGCATAGTTCCCTAGTGCTAGACCGAGTTCAAGCCAGCTAGGTACAATGAAGACTAGGTGCATAGTTTTCTAGTGCCCTACAACTTTACAAGTCGGAATTCTGCCAGTTTTGCTCTGATTTCGGGGACACTAAAAGCCCCGAAATCATCTCAAGATAACCTCTCAAGAAGAAGATAACCTGAAGGGATTAGAATGCACCTCTTCAAGAACGGATGCCAGTTGATGGGGAATTAGACATGCAAATCAACCTTGGATGAGTCTTACATCAAATGCTGTGTTATGCTTTAAGGTGGTGGTGGCACTAAAGGGCGCCCCTGACAGCTGGATGGACAGCGCTTAGGATTTGTAATCCTGAGGTTCCGAGTTCGATCCCCGGTGGAGGTGGAGACAAATGGGCAAAATGTTTTTTTCCACCATGATGCCCCTGTTACCTAGCAGTAAATAGGTACCTGGGAGTTAGTCAGCTGCTACGGGCTGCTTCCTGAGGGGTGTGAAACAAAAAGGAGGCCTGGTCGAGGACCCGCCGCGGGGACGCTAAGCCCCGAAATCATCTCAAGATAACCTCAAGATAACCATGCTCAGAGGAATCAACAGTGTCGATTACTGGATCATACCTTACCTACCTTGAGGTTACCTTGAGGTGCTCCTGGGGCTTAGCGTCCCCGCGGCCCGGTCGTCGACCAGGCCTCCTGGTTGCTGGACTGATCAACCAGGCTGTTGGACGCGGCTGCTCGCAGCCTGACGTATGAGTCACAGCCTGGTTGTTCAGGTCTTTCTATGGGCTACTGTATCACTGTATCCATTGTATCTATGGGCTAATTGTATCATCAATACAATCTTGTTCCCACTGTTTCAGATATTGTTCGTTCATAAAGTTAAAATATCCCGAGTTTTCTGACGTTTCAGGGTTCTAGGATAACTAATACAATATTCACAAAAATAATATATTTTTCAAACAGCTCGTAATTGTGAACACACATTCGTGAAAATGACTAAAATGGGTTCGATCAATTTCCACATGTGTAGTTGAAAAT
>NW_027189338.1:184783-197283 GCF_040958095.1 Procambarus clarkii
TACCAAATCTCCCTCTGTAAGCACTATTAGGCGAGTATAATTAGGTGAGGACAATTACCCTATTCTACCTTTACCTACTCCCTCCTTCCCCATTTCCCATTTACCATTCACTTCGACCCTCCAACGTGAGGTCTGATCTCCCTCTACCACAATCTCAATCCACCACCAGAAGATAACTCCTGCCAACCGTAATCTTGAAAATTGTCTTCAACCCAACTTCAGCTTCCTTAATTCCGACTTTTCAACTTCCCACTCTCCCTGAACCTCGTTCCACTTACCAGCTTTCCTTTTTACACTCTCTTTCAAGTTTCAAGAAAGTTTATCGAGATAATATACATCTCTAAAAGGATAATAAGAATAGTTTATGGTATTTTCTAGTCTCTGCTACATTAACCGACCAACAACTCGGCGGGTTTTCTTCCTATTGGGGAGTGTTTTACATGGTCCTATGGCGGTGTGTCCACTCGTAGGATAGGTGGCGCTGCCCAATACTGTCACTATGGCGGTGTGTCCACTCACAGGATGAGTGGCGCTGCCCAATACTGTCACTATGGCGGTGTGTCCACTCACAGGATGAGTGGCGCTGCCCAATACTGTCACTATGGCGGTGTGTCCACTCACAGGATGAGTGGCGCTGCCCAATACTGTCACTATGGCGGTGTGTCTACTCGCAGGATGAGTGGCGCTGCCCAATACTGTCACTATGGCGGTGTGTCCACTCGCAGGATGAGTGACGCTGCCCAATACTGTCACTATGGCGGTGTGTTCACTCGCAGGATGAGTGACGCTGCCCAATACTGTCACTATGGTGGTGTGTCCACTCACAGGATGAGTGACGCTGCCCAATACTGTCACTATGGCGGTGTGTCCACTCACAGGATGAGTGGCGCTGCCCAATACTGTCACTATGGCGGTGTGTCCACTCACAGGATGAGTGACGCTGCCCAATACTGTCACTATGGCGGTGTGTCCACTCACAGGATGAGTGACGCTGCCCAATAAACTCGCCCCTCGGGGCAAAATTTAACATTTAAACCTGGACATTCCTCTTCCTTTGAAGAGGAATGAGGACATTGAAGAGGACATTCCTCTTCCTTTGACCAATCTCCCATGTACATTCTCTCCCCCACCTTCCACACACCCACATCCCTCCTCCCCCCTCCCCCCCCCTCTCTTCCTCCTATTCTCTCCCTATTAAAACCTCGTAAGGAAAACAAATTACCAATTGCACATGTTAATAGGAATCCAGCAATGATCCCAAACTACCTGCTAACAACCGTCCACTTCCGTTAGTCCTACAGGAAAGACGTCACAAACCATCACGAAACGTCAGACTTCCTTTGTCTCAAGTCTTTTATTCAGACTTTATTAATTTAAGACTTTATTATTAAGACTTTAAGACTTTAAGACTTTTAAGACAAGACTTAAGACTTTAAGACTTTAAGGCTTTTCAGACTTTAAGGCTTTTAAGACTATATTATTAAGACTTTCATTAAGACATTAAGACCACGAACTGCGTCACGCTAACAACCATGATTGCTAAAAAAAAAATGCTGCTTTGATTGTTCCTGTCTGGCCGATTGTTGCGTTAGTTGTCGTGGATTGTACGGCTGAAAGAGGAGCTATTGTTCGTATCTAATGTAATGTCTGGCTATTGGCCTTGGCTTTCTGGAAGCCGAGGTAGAAAATTTGTAGTTGTTTATTTTATCTTCGTTCGGGCAACTGTGTGTGTGTGTGTGTGTGTGTGTGTGTGTGTGTGTGTGTGTGTGTGTGTGTTGTGTGTGTGTGTGTGTGTGTGTGTGTGTCTGTGTGTGTGTGTGTGTGGTGTGTGTGTGTGTGGGTGTGTGTGTGTGTGTGTGGTGTGTGTGTGTGTGTGTGTGTGTGTGTGTGTGTGTGTGTGTGTGTGTGGTGTGTGTGTGTGTGTGTGTAATGAGGGGTTTCCCCTGCAAAAACACACAATCTAACGACCCCTATTGTTATCTTGTTACAACTTGTTATAAAGCGTTACAAAGTTATTACCACTGGTTAGATAATTGACATATATATATAATTTGTTAGGTGGTATCCCAACTTGCTCGAACGTTGTAGTTAAGTCGTGTGTGTGTATGTGTTTGGTGGGTTTATCTAGCAGTGATTGGAACCCCCTCACCCCCTACCCTCTTTCCTATTAGCCAATCCCCCCCCCACCCAGCCTCGAGACACCACTAATCTTCAGCAATAACCCCAATGAGCAATAACACGGATGAGCACAACATGTTCCTCACCATATGTGGGAATTTGGCCATCACCCACACGGCTGGACCATTCAAGAGGCCTCGGCCCGCCAATAGATCCGGAGCTATTAATTACAAAATTCTTTACGAACCTCTTGCACGCAATGGACCAAATAACAGACTTCGTTCGCCATGGCGGGATCGATGTTTCATTTATAATTGTTGCTGCCGCTAATTGTAACGGGCTATGACGGGGGAAATTACATAATGGAAATGAATTGTGGTGTGTGTGTGTGTGTGTGTGTGTGTGTGTGTGTGTGTGTGTGTGTGTGTGTGTGTGTGTGTGTGTGTGTGTGTGTGTGTAAACAGGGAGAAGATAGACGTGGATCATAGACACCACCTCTGGGGATGTTGTGTTGTTGGTACACACACACGCACACACACACACACACACACACACACACACACACACACACACACACACACACACACACACACACACACACTCACACACACAGTGATGTGGTGGAGGCTGACTCCATACACAGTTTCAAATGTAGATATGATAAAGCTTTATCATATCCTGAGCCCAGTAGGCTCAGGAATCTGTACACCAGTTGATTGACGGTTGAGAGGCGGGACCAAAGAGCCAGAGCTCAACCCCCGCAAGCACAATTAGGTGAGTACACACACACACACACACACACACACATGGAGCCCCCACCTGAAGAAACACATAAGGAAACTGGAGAAGGTTCAGAGATTTGCGACGAGGCTTGTCCCAGAGTTACGAAGGATGGGGTATGAAGAGCGTCTGAAGGAACTGAACCTTACGACGCTAGAGAAAAGAAGGGGGAGAGGAGATATGATAGGGACATGTAAAATACTCAGGGAAATTGACAAAGTGGAAATAGATGAAATGTTCACACGTAATAATAACAGAACGAGGGGACATGGGTGGAAACTGGAAACTCAGATGAGTCACAGAGATGTTAGGAAGTTTTCTTTTAGCGTGAGAGTAGTGGAAAAATGGAATGCGCTTGGGGAACAGGTTATGGAAGCAAACTCTATTCATACTTTTAAAACTAGGTATGATAGGGAAATGGGACAGGAGTCATTGCTGTAAACAATCGATGGCTGGAAAGGCGGGATCCAAGAGTCGGTGCTCGATCCTGCAAGCACAAATAGGTGAGTAACCACACGAAAGTGCGTACACATATACGAAGATGCGTACCGCTGTAGATAGTCGAACTCAGTAGCTTAATTTGACCTACAGACTTGCGATACCTATCACGACGGTAATAAATAGAATAGTTACTGGAAATTGAATAGTTTCTGGTCTATTAATTGTTTTGCTTCATTTCTGGCCATATATTGCTGCTCTCGGTGTACTCTTAGGCAATCCAAAATGGTCATTAGGTCCTTAAGACCATTTTCCTGGGCACACTCATCAGTTCTAGTGTGTGGTCTGGTCAGCATATATCGTTATTTAGTGAATAGACTTGTACTCGATTCGTAAATATGTTGTTCCCAATCGTCTCCTCTATAGAAGAGACGAGAAGAAGAGACTATAGAAGAGATAATCGTCTCTCCATAGGTCGAACTATAGCCGATATCGCCTCAAAGACCTATCCTTAAGTGTTACGAAATCTTAAGTAGGTTTTAAGTGTTAAAAAAAGAGGTGTTCAATAATTTTAACAAGTTAGCCGAACAACAATAAGTTTTTTTGTAAACTAACAATTATGCTGTTGAAAAATATAACTCAGAAGTCATGTCGAGCTACGAGCCCACCTCGACCCGGCGAGCTGGGTTGTTGTTTTAGATTCAGCTACTGGGAACATAAAGTTCCAAGTAGCACGGGCTATGGTGAGCCCGTAGTGGACTTACCTGGCACAGGAGGGGTGACCTGGCAAGCTGTTGTTGTTGTTTAAGATTCAGCTACTGGGAGCAAAACGTTCCAAGTATCACGGGCTATGGTGAGCCCATAACTTACCTGGCACAGGAGCGGGGCAAGTAGCACGGGCTATGGTGCGCCCGTAGTGGACTTACCTGGCACAGGAGCGGTGATGTGTGCCCCTGGCAAGATTGATTGATTGATGAAGATTAAGCCCCCCAAAAGGTGGCACGTGCATGAATAGCCCGTAAGTGGTGGCCCTTTTGAGCCATTAGCAGCATCATTAGCTGATACTGGAGATCTGTGGAGGTGCGACTGCACCCTACGTGACGGGAGATGTCTCCCATGCCCCCCCCCCTGGCAAGCATATCTGGATGTTTATATACACTGACACTCCCACTACCCCTACACCCCCACACACCCCCAGGGGCGCCGTAGCTACAGCCCCTCAGGGACCAACCGCGGGTGTAGCGGACGTGGGAGAAAATTGGACGCAACTTAACGTCTGAAGCAGCGAGTGAAATCCTCTCTAGGGTTAACATTACACCATATTTATGCCAACAATAACAGCCTGCTCCGTCGCCTACACCTCCCACTGCTCATTCACACACACACCCCTTACCACCCTTCTCTCGTATATACATAATACATACCAGGTATATTATGTATTTGTCTCCATAGGCCATTATCTATCAATGATATCTAGTTATCCCTCAACCTGTCTCCAACCAAATGAGGGAGGAATGTGTGTGCTAAAACTTAACACATAAACGCAGAATGTCATAGTAATTAATCGTCTTTAATAGTTACCTATACTCCTTAAACTCTCTCCACCTCACAACACATCTCCCTTCAGAGGCGGGACCCAAGAGCCAAAGCTCGACCCCTCGCAAGCCCAACTAGATGAGAACAGAAACAAGTGAAATACCAGACAAACGGATATCTTCTTGAGGTTATCTTGAGATGATTTCGGGGCTTTTTTAGTGTCCCCGCGGCCCGGTCCTCGACCAGGCCTCCACCCCCAGGAAGCAGCCCGTGACAGCTGACTAACACCCAGGTACCTATTTTACTGCTAGGTTACAGGAGCATAGGGTGAAAGAAACTCTGCCCATTGTTTCTCGCCGGCGCCTGGGATCGAACCCAGGACCACAGGATCACAAGTACAGCGTGTTGTCCGCTCGGCCGACCAGATAGCTAGAGATATCCACATGCTAGGAGATAAAAAAATTATCCAAGCAGGTAATTAGATAAATACAGATAAGCACATCTTAGGTAAGTACGTATATAATGTATATACATATATAGGCAGGCCCCTAGGTAGTGGGCGTAATAACACTATACCCTCGCGAGCGGTTTTAGTCCCGGTTCGAGTCCTGGCCAGGGAGGATTGACTGGGCACCTGTCCCATTACAGGGTCGTATTCCTGGGAAAACTAGTAAGGTAAGGATTACCATAAGCTACGAGGAAGAAAAAGCTCTCACTCAACCTGCTAACAAGAGTCACACCCACGTACGAAAACAAAACAAATTAGAATTAAACAAGCAAGCAGATCAGCAGACGCGTAGTCAAGCAGACATGAAGCTGTCTGCTTGACTACGCTGTAGATACAAGGCTGTAGGGTTTTAGTTAAGGAAACAGATAGGTACTTTATTTGGTCAGTAAATAGGTTGAAGATTTGGGTTTTTAAGGCTTTGGGAAGCGAGGAATTGGGTCCACTCGTGGGGAATTGGGTTCTCTCGTCTCGATATCTCGATATCTGGGGAGGAAGGATCTTGACCTGAACGATAGGTCTTTGTTCCTGAGACCGCCCCCCCATAACCCCCATAACCCCCATAACCCCCATCCCCCCCATCACCCCCCCCCCCCATGCTTTATTGAACACTTTGTTATATCTGAACATTAATGAACAAGGAGAACAGGCGCGAGGGAAGGAAAAATATTATAAATTATGCACTTTAGTAATTTTTGTTATATTTAATTCGGAGAAAAGAGGCGAGTGTTATAATGTAGAGTTATAGTAAACTATGGTTATTATGATGAAAAGTAATGAAGGTAAAATATTGCCTGTTTGTTCATCCACCATCACTACATCCACACTATAGGACTCATCCACCACCACCACACTCTAGAACTCATCCACTACCACCACCACTACATCCAGAGCTCATCCACCACCACCACACTCTAGGACTCATCCACCACCATCTCCACTACACTCCAGGATTCATCAACCACCACCACCACTACCACCACACTCCAGGACTCATCCACCACCACCACCACCTCACCCTGTACAACACAGTCAACAAATACGAAAAAACTCTTAAAAAGAAGACGTTGTAGAAGCCACCTCCATCCACAACTTTAAAGCCAGAGTCGACAAAGACCTTGACAGTGGAAACAGCTCAATTGAATAGCAACATGTTCAACAAGGCAAATAGACGTATTATAAACACCTTAAACCCCCTCCTACCCCGGAGTTGCTGGCATGTAAACTACTGAAACGATTAGGCACTAACTCGTCCTTTTCACTCGAACCTCTCCCCAGTTTCTGGTCCCCTAACCAGCCTCCACAAACCTATACACCACAGGGCTGCAGGCAGGGGTCATGAAGTGTAGTTTATACCTGGGAAATGTTAACCAGCCTCCACAAACCTATACACCACAGGGCTGCAGGCAGGGGTCATGAAGTGTAGTTTATACCTGGGAAATGTTAACCAGCCTCCACAAACCTATACACCACAGGGCTCCAGGCAGGGGTCATGAAGTGTAGTTTATACCTGGGAAATGTTAACCAGCCTCCACAAACCTATACACCACAGGGCTCCAGGCAGGGGTCATGAAGTGTAGTTTATACCTGGAAAATGTTAGATGGAGTGGTACCGGGCACTCACAAATTCGGGAGGCATGGCAGGCTGTGTAAAATAGTCCCACAAGATGTGTACAACAGCCACTGGCTGTGAAAAACAGCGCCACTGACTGTGAAAAACAGCCACTGGCTGTGTAAAACAGCTCCACTGGCTGTGTAAAACAGCTCCACTGGCTGTGTAAAACAGCTCCACTAGCTGTGTAAAACAGCTCCACTAGCTGTGAAAAACAGCTCCACTGGCTGTGTAAAACAGCTCCACTGGCTGTGTAAAACAGCTCCACTGGCTGTGTAAAACGGCTCCACTGGCTGTGTAAAACAGCTCCACTGGCTATGTAAAACAGCCACTGGCTATGTAAAACAGCCACTGGCTGTGTAAAACAGCCACTGGCTGTGTAAAACAGCCACTGGCTGTGTAAAACAGCTTCACTGACTGTGTAATACAGCCATTGGCTGTGTAAAACAGCCACTTGCTGTGTAAAACAGCTCCACTGACTGAAAAACAGCCACTGGCTGTGTAAAACAGCTCCACTAACTGTGAAAAACAGCCACTGGCTGTGTAAAACAGCTCCACTGGCTGTGTAAAACAGCTCCACTGGAAAGAATATAGACGCTCCAGGAGACAATTCTATAAACACCAGGGACCAAACACCTCTCCTCTCTCAATACACAAAACAAAATTCTCTCTAGTTGATGTCTTTCGCCATTAATGAAGGAATTTAGGAACCTTCAAAGGGACGCGGGATGACCTGAGTGTCATCCAACAGCCTGGTTGATCAGATCGTCAACCCAGGATGCCTGGTGAATGATCTCCCTTCCCCTCTATTGCTCACACACTTTTCTTTATATTCTCTCTCTACCTTCCCTTCCCTTTTCTTACCTCATCTCCTCTCCCATACCTTCGCAGCCTCCTTCCTTCCCTCTCTTTCATCTCCTCCTTACGGAGCAGCAAGCAGCATCATTCCCACACAAGCCAATCGATCTTTTTTCACTGTCTATCGCTTCCTGATCATAAACCTTGGGACGGGATAATGTTCCCCTTTCCACCCCCTTTCCTCTCCCCTTCCCTGAGTGATGGTTTGTGAGACCCGCGTGTTTACCTTTTCGTGGTTGACAGGGGGGAGGAGGTACAATAATTTTGGCATTATTATCGAGGATGACAAGACGAGCTTTACGCTTCCTTGCTCCTCAAAGGCGGTGGCGTATGTGTGGAGGGGTCTTGAGAAGAAGGGGGGAAGGGGGGGATAAAAGGGGGTGAGAGGAAGGAAATAAAAGGGGGTGAGAGGAAGGAAATAAAAGGGGGTGGGGGAAGGGGGTGGGGAAGATGTTTGGATACTATACTATACCTCTCGGCTGGATTACCTGCACTACCATATTCGTTATCGTCACTACCATAGTCGCAAGTACCATCATCTCTACTAGTACCACCATCTCTACTAGTACCACCATCGCCACCAGTACCACCATCTCTACTAGTACCACCATCTCCACCAGTACCACCATCTCTACTAGTACCACCATCTCTACTAGTACCATCTCTACTAGTACCACCATCGCCACCAGTACCACCATCTCTACTAGTACCACCATCTCCACCAGTACCACCATCTCTACTAGTACCACCATCTCTACTAGTACCACCATCTCTACTAGTACCACCATCGCCACCAGTACCACCATCTCTACTAGTACCACCATCTCTACTAGTACCACCATCGCCACCAGTACCACCATCTCTACTAGTACCACCATCGCCACCAGTACCACCATCTCTACTAGTACCACCATCTCTACTAGTACCACCATCGCCACCAGTACCACCATCTATACTAGTACCACCATCTCTACTAGTACCACCATATCTACTAGTACCACCATCGCCACCAGTACCACCATCTCTACTAGTACCACCATCTCTACTAGTACCACCATCGCCACCAGTACCACCATCTATACTAGTACCACCATCTCTACTAGTACCACCATATCTACTAGTACCACCATCGCCACCAGTACCACCATCTCTACTAGTACCACCATCTCTACTAGTACCACCATCGCCACCAGTACCACCATCTCTACCAGTAGCACCATTTCTACCAGTACCACCATCTCTACTAGTACCACCATCTCTACTAGTACCACCATCTCTACCAGTAGCACCATTTCTACTAGTACCACCATCTCTACTAGTACCACCATCTCTACTAGTACCACCATCGCCACCAGTACCACCATCTCTACTAGTACCACCATATCTACTAGTACCACCATCTCTACCAGTACCACCATCGCCACTACCATCCCCACTACCATCCCTTACTAACATTTAACAATACAACATGCAAACATTATGGAGTCAATTCAAACATATTTAACGCGAATTCTTGAACATAAAAACTGATGTAAATGACAGACATGAAAACATGAGATATCAAGAATATATTACGACCCGTAATGATTTGCTATGATCAAACAAGGGGTAGAGCGACGGTCTGGCTTCATGCAGGTCGGCGTTCAATCCCCCGGACTGTCCACAAGGGGTTGGGCACCATTCCTTTCCCCGTCCCATCCCAAATCCTTATCCTGACCCCTTTCCCAGTGCTATATAGTCGTAATGGCTTGACGCTTTCCCCCCTGATATTTCCCTCCCTTCCTTTCTTCTTAAGATGTATGGGTTTCGTGTCAATATTTACCAGTTGTTGAGTCTCTCTCTTGGTTATGTCACTCCGTAAAAAAATCAACCTTTTAACCTGACCGGAAAGGTACCAACCCAAGCAACCCGCCTAACCTAACCCAACCGTACCTAACCTAACCTATTGCGTCCGACGGCCAGAAAGCGTATGTAATAATACCTGATATGTCACAATCCCATTATAATACTGTCACTAAATGAACAAATCCACAAGGGCCGTGTACTATGTCACTATCACACTATAATACTATCATGTCACTATCAACACTTACCTTCACCATACTTGTACCAGATGTTAACACTCACACGCTTCCTGAGGTGTTGTCCTTCGTCTCTCCATATATATCCAACCTAACTAAGTTACCATGATCCCTGATATAACACTGTAGAGGCAGGGTCACCACGGAAGATTATTAATTAACTCTATTCTTGTAGAGATAAGATATATCTATAGCTTGTATAGATTTCTTTTCTATAAGAAGTAAAATGCGTCTCCGCAACGGGACCGTCTATGGGGAGCTGTTGGAAGACACTACACTGGAAGGGCAGAGAGGTGCTTTGATGTAGAATATGTGGAGAATACGGAGGGGAATAACCACCGCTCGAGGCTGAAAACAATGGTAATGACGACATTTCGAGTGCTGCTTCAACTACTGAAGTGCCTGATTGTCTCAGCATTGTATGTGGCATACTATACGTGTGTCATGAAAAGCGGGAGTTGTGGCAAGATAAAATTTGCCGAAAAGATTGCAGGGACAGGGAACTGACCCTCTAGAAGGTAAATAATGTGCAAAATTCTTACTTCGTGAGGACAATGGGATGGATAACAGGCCCAAACTCCTCAGATTCCACCATGTGTAAGGAAGATATTTGGACGATGGGAAAGTTAACTTGCGAAGCCCAGCAGGAGGAGTCGGAGACGACGTGAAGGGGTTGGGTGTGACCCACTTCAGGGGCTGGGTGTGGCCCACCTCAGGGGCTGGGTGTGGCCCACCTCAGGGGATGGGCGTGACCCACCTCAGGGGATGGGCGTGACCCACCTCAGGGGATGGGCGTGGCCCACCTCAGGGGATGGGCGCGGCCCACCTCAGGGCTGGGCGTGGCCCACCTCAGGGGTTGGGTGTGACCCACTTCAGGGGCTGGGTGTGGCCCACCTCAGGGGCTGGGTGTGGCCCACCTCAGGGGCTGGGTGTGGCCCACCTCAGGGGATGGGCGTGACCCACCTCAGGGGATGGGCGTGGCCCACCTCAGGGGATGGGCGTGGCCCACCTCAGGGGAGGGCGTGGCCCACCTCAGGGGATGGGCGTGACCCACCTCAGGGGCTGGGCGTGGCCCACCTCAGGGGCTGGGCGTGGCCCACCTCAGGGGCTGGGCGTGGCCCACCTCAGGGGCTGGGCGTGGCCCACCTCAGGGGCTGGCGTGGCCCACCTCAGGGGCTGGGCGTGGCCCACCTCAGGGGCTGGGCGTGGCCCACCTCAGGGGCGGGCGTGGCCCACCTCAGGGGCTTGGCGTGGCCCACCTCAAGGGCTGGGCGTGGCCCACCTCAGGGGTTGGGCGTGGCCCACCTCAGGGGTTGGGCGTGGCCCACCTCAGGGGCTGGGCGTGGCCCACCTCAGGGGTTGGGCGTGGCCCACCTCAGGGGTTGGGCGTGGCCCACCTCAGGGGCTGGGCGTGGCCCACCTCAGGGGCTGGGCGCGGCCCACCTCAGGGGCTGGGCGCGGCCCACCTCAGGGGCTGGGCGTGGCCCACCTCAGGGGCTGGGCGTGACCCACCTCAGGGGCTGGGCGTGACCCACCTCAGGGGCTGGGCGTGGCCCACCTCAGGGGCTGGGCGTGGCCCACCTCAGGGGCTGGGCGTGACCCACCTCAGAGGCTGGGCGTGGCCCACCTCAGGGGCTGGGCGTGGCCCAAAAAGTGTGTGTGTGTGTACTCACCTAGTGGTGCTTGGAGGGGTTGAGCTTTGGCTCTTTGGTCCCGCCTCTCAACTGTCAATCAACAGGTGTACAGGTTCCTGAGCCTACTGGGCTCTATCATATCTACATATGAAACTGTGTATGGAGTCAGCCTCCACCACATCACTTCCTTGTGCATGTTGGTATCTCAAAACATGACACTGTTGATATGCTTGCAAAGATAACCTGTAGAAAACCAGAAGATATTGATATGGGAGTTTCATTAGCAGTGACAAAGAGAATACTTACAAAAATATCTAGAGGGATAGATATCCTGCCACATCCTGCCATGTCTTCTGGTCTCATGTGGTGTTATTTCTGTGTGCAGGTTTGGGACCAGCCCCTCAATTATTTTCCCTGACGCAAACTCCCCCCTGACGCAAACTCCCCCTGACACAAAATAATTGACTAAGCACATAAATGGTGCATGTCAACAAGTGGCAACAGGGCCAGATAAACAGGTTAATGCTATGCAGACTTAATTATCTACAAAAATTACGTTTAACACAGTTAACGTAGCCAATGGCAAATGTTTCCTCACTCTTGTCCATTCCTGGTGGAGTTGCTGGTGGAGTTGATGGAGTTGTTGTCTCTCTCTCTCTCTCTCTCTCTCTCTCTCTCTCTCTCTCTCTCTCTCTCTCTCTCTCTCTCTCTCCTCTCTCTCTTCTCTCTCTCTCTCTCTCTCACTGTAATTGTCCGGGTGGGCACCTTAATTGTCCACAACCAGCATAGTTCAGGTCGGTCCCTCCAT
Organism: Procambarus clarkii; assembly: GCF_040958095.1. Lineage (NCBI taxonomy): Eukaryota > Metazoa > Arthropoda > Malacostraca > Decapoda > Cambaridae > Procambarus > Procambarus clarkii. The sequence continues at coordinate 197,154 of NW_027189338.1, forward strand.
TTGTCACCCCGTGAAAGAAATAAAACTGATTTGCCTTACCAGACACGTACAAACCTCGCCAACCCCCTTAACCTATCGAGGACTACGCATAGAAAACGTAATTGTTGTTTACAAGTAAGTTGCATATTTA
>NW_027189338.1:202283-214783 GCF_040958095.1 Procambarus clarkii
TTCCTCCGAGGCTATGGGTCCCCCTTCTTCCAGCCAGAGGTGGTACTCCCTTCCTATATATATATAATATAGGAGATATTATTTGAAGGTTTGAATCCCTTTCAAGTCATAATTCGATACTGTGTTGGCAGAAGCTTCACTGTGTTCAATTACTCATGTTCCTGAGCAGTGACACAACATATAAGATTTCAGCTCCTTATCTTAGCAAACAAGATTAGATGCGGCTCGGTCCCTGCGGTCTTTGATGTATCCAATTCTATTAGGTGCTCTCTTCAGCAGTCATAATGTCAATATTCTGCACTCCCACTGGGTTCAACGGACCCTTCTCTTTGTTCGATGGGGCTCCGTGACTTTGTTCGATAGCCCCTTTCCCCTTCTTTCTGTCTGTTCGACAGTCCCTCCCTTCTCTCTGTCTGTTCGACGGCTCCCTCCTTCTCTCTGTCTGTTCGACGGCTCCCTCCTTCTCTCTGTCTGTTCGACGGCTCCCTCCTTCTCTCTGTCTGTTCGACGGCTCCCCCCTTCTCTCTGTCTGTTCGACGGCTCCCTCCTTCTCTCTGTCTGTTCGACGGCTCCCCCCTTCTCTCTGTCTGTTCGACGGCTCCCTCCTTCTCTCTGTCTGTTCGACGGCTCCCTCCTTCTCTCTGTCTGTTCGACGGCTCCCTCCTTCTCTCTGTCTGTTCGACGGCTCCCTCCTTCTCTCTGTCTGTTCGACGGCTCCCCCCTTCTCTCTGTCTGTTCGACGGCCCTCTCTCTGTCCCATGGCTCCCTGTCTCTCTGTTCCACGGCCCCCTCTCTCTCTCTCTGTTCCACTGTCCCCCTCTCTCTCTCTCTGTTCTATCTGATAGGAAGTCCTTTTCGAATAATCTTTTAACTTGTCTTATTTCTATATAATTCTTTGTAAAGTTTATTCTCAACTTCTGTACCAATTTTAATGTGTGTCTGTGTGTATGTTAACAAGAATATACATTAAGCATTAAGAAGCAAGAGGTTAATGTAGACAAACAAGGAAAAGAAGAAAAACGAGCAAAAACAATGTGAACACAGAATTAGAAAGAAGAAGAAGGATTTAGAAGTCAAAATAAAGACGCAACTAAGTATCAGACATGAAGATGAAATCGTAAAGATTAAAGACAAAAAACAAATTAGACTAGCTAAAAAAATAAATGGAAACAAACAAAAACAACAACATAGTGAAAAGAATAGTGAAATAAGAAAAATCATTTACTGAATAGAGAATCACCGAAAGGAGTAAAGAAGAGGAAGAATAAAGAAGAGAAGGGTTTACACACACAGAAATCACAATAGCATGATGGATCAAAGGAACAAATCTTAAGGCACGTCTGGGATCCTCTTGGACGTAGGTTCGAACCCTCGTCACGGCCCTTGTGGATTTGTTGACTTGAAGAGAAAGGGAGTTCCTTGTTACAGTGTTCATCGACCCGCCAAACATCAGTCACTTTCCCACGTGTTTTAACACGTATTTCCTCCTTCCCTTTCCCCTCCTTTCCCTTTCTCCCCCTTCCCTTTCCCCCCTTCCCTTTCCCCTCCTTCCCTTTCCCCCCCCTTCCCTTTCCCCTCCTTCCCTTCCCCTGCTTCCCTTTCCCCTCCTTCCCTTTCCCCTCCTTCCCTTTCCCCTCCTTCCCTTTTCCCCCCCTTCTCTTTCCCCCCTTCCCTTTCCTCCCCCTTTCCTTTCCCCCCCTTCCCTTTCTTTTCCAGAGTCGACGTATGAGTTTCGACGGTTGATCGACCGAGTAGGATTACCAGCAATGGTAGAGATCTTGGAAGCGAGGGAGTTAAGGGGGATTTATGGAAACGTGAGTGTCATGGATTTATGGGCTACGTAGTTTGAGGCCTTCGCAGGTCTGAAGGAAAACCTTAATACGCAAGAATAATTATATTAAGCCTAATGTGCGTATTGTATTCATGTAATTGGCATACTACCAATCAGATAAACGGTGACGTCAGTACGGTGTTTACCTTTCCTTCGGTGTTGATTGGATGATTGTCGAGGGCTAAGCGTCGATTTGGACAGGTGTATCGAGTGGCAGCTCTCTCAGATCTCACTCTGCCTCTGGATGACTGCTAAAAAGTAAGACGCTGGAAGAATAACATCAGCGGCGTATGCAATGGTGGGTAACATCAGAACTGCCTTCAGGAACCTGTGTAAGGTTCCTGAAGGTTCCGTAGTATTCGTGAAGGTTCCTTCTTCCGTAGTAAGAAGTTTCCGTAGTATACAAGTTCTTTCAGAACCTTGTATACTACGTGTGTAAGACCAATCCTGCAGTATGCAGCCCCAGCATGGAGCCCGTACCTTGTCAAGCACAAGACGAAGCTGGAAAATCTTCAGAGGTATGTCACTAGGCTAGTCCCAGAACTAAGAGGCATTGAGTTATGAGGAAAGGCTGTGTGGAAATGCACCTCACGTCGTTGGAAGTCACTACAGTTCGGGAAGACATGATCCACTAACTACAAAATTCTCAAAGGAATTGACAGGATAGTTAAAGATAAACTGTTTAACACGGGTGGAACACGAACAAGGGGACACAGGTGGAATCTAAGTACCCAAATGAGCCACAGAGACATTAGAAAGAACTTTTTCAGTGTCAGAGTAGTTAGTAAATGGAATGCACTAGGAAGTGATGTGGTGGAGGCTGACTCCATACACAGTTTTCAAATGTAGATATGACAGAGCCCAGTAAGGCTCAGGAATCTGTACATCAGTTGATTGACAGTTGAGAGGCGGGACCAAAGAAACAGAGCTCAACCCCCGCAAACACAACTAGGTGAGTACAGGTGGAATCTGAGTACCCAAACGAGCCACAGAGACATTAGAAAGATTTTTTTTAATGTAGATATGATATAGCCCAGTAGACTCGGATTCTGTACACCAGTGATTGATGGTTGAGAGGCGGGACTAAAGAGCCGAAGCTCAACCCCCGCAACACAACTAGCCGAGTACACACGAACAAGAATCGTGATGAAGAAATAATTAATTTAGACATCACCGCTTGCCAACAATATAATCATTGAGAAATATAGATATAAATCACACGAAGGAGATTGGATATATATTTATATATAATATATATCTATATCTCCCCCCCCCCCCCTGTTTGCCTCGACCCTCCCCAATATACTAGGACATCGGTTCAACAATCCAAGTTAAAATGATCCCGTCTGAAGCTACTGGAATTTTGAGTAAGGTAGTTATGGCCTCCTCCACCTTGTCTAAGTACCCCAACTGCAATTACTGTTTGTAACTAGCCAAGCCCTGCAATCACTCGGGCAGGATTCCCCGTCCGTGCTAACTTGCCCCCAGCGGACGCATACACACACACACACACACACACACACACACCACTCACACAGAACCTGGGCCTCATCACCGTTATCTGCGTATAATTAAAGCTGCATATTTCACTATTAACTATCCTTAACTATCCTATTTTGCTTAATTACTCTATTGTAAGTGCGGCTCGTCTCTGGACGTAAGTATCAATAACCTTTATTCCTTATGATTTGATGGTCTGGGGCCTTGAATGGTCTGGTTCGTATTGGTGGTTTGAGATGCATGCAACGGACAGTGATTGGCTGATTTCAATCAAGAGAGGTGAACTTGCATTGCTATTGGCTACAGGCATCTCCCTGCTGCATTGTAATTGGTGGATAAACCAGTGTCTACTATGAACATAATTTTAATAATTAGTTTTTTTTAAGCTCTATGATTAATGGCGATTAAATATTGGTGTACTTGCATTCTATTGGCCGAATCTAGACGCATTAATTCTAATTGGATGATAATTCTTTACAGATTACTAAAGCATTTTTTATAATAGGAATTGAGGAGTATAGCTCAAAATATATCTATATATATATATATTATTAAGTGCGAGTGATGCCCTTTAAGAATTAGCTGATTGTATTGAGGTGAAAATGAAACCTGAGATTGATTAGTTTATTATTTGGGTAAATTAGTTGAGTAGTTACGGGCTCACCATAGCCCGTGCTGCATGGACACTTCGTCCAGAGTAGCTAAATCTCTAACAACAACAGTTGAGTAGGTTAGTTAGTGATTGATGTATACGAGTAAATCAGTGTAGAGTTAGTTGTTCACTGTAGAGTAAATTTGTTCATTAAATCAGTGTAGAGTTAGTTGAGTATGAGAGTTATACAAGTTGAGTGAGTTTGTTTAACCAGTCAGTTAAGGAAGTTAATAAATGTAGAGTTAACCGAGATCGAAATAAATTTAGGTGAACCATAACATGATGTGAAGCAGGTGATGAGTTCAAATGTTCATATGTAAATGTTATAACTTTTTGTTCACACAATGACGAGGCTCCTCCAGTGCTCTATGTTACACGAGAGACTCCACTATATGGCTAATATAGTGCCATATATATATATATATATATATATATATATATATATATATATATATATATATATATATATATATATATATATATATAGTGTTAATACTAATAAATACTACTACTAAGGAATTAATAACGTAATACTATATATATAGTATTATATATATATAGTATATATAATACATAGTGCCAATATATAGTGCCCTCCTTCTCCATGGGCAGCTTAGTTGACTTGATTGAATTGATTGAAACTGAAACAAGTTTATTGAGATATAAATGCACACAAAGGGATGAGATAACTCAAGCTGATTTGTTGGTGATTTGGAAACAACATAGAAAACGAGTAATATACACGAAGCCTTAACTATATTCCACTGTAAGAGGTTATCTTGAGAGGTTATCTTGAGATGATTTCGGGGCTTTTTAGTGTCCCCGCGGCCCGGTCCTCGACCAGGCCTCCACCCCCAGAAAGCAGCCCGTGACAGCTGACTAACACCCAGGTACCTATTTTACTGCTAGGTAACAGGGGCATAGGGTGAAAGAAACTCTGCCCATTGTTTCTCGCCAGCGCCTTGGATCGAACCCAGGACCACAGGATCACAAGTCCAGCGTGCTCTCCGCTCGGCCGACCGGCTCCCCCGCTCGGCCGACTGGCTCCCCCGCTCGGCCGACTGGCTCCCCCGGTCGGTTGATCTGGTTGCTAAGCCTTCTTGACATCATCAGTGCTGACATCTGTACCTCAGGGCGGTCGACGAAGCCTTAACGACGCGAAGGGCTCTAAAGGCATGGGAGTATGTGGGATTAGCTCCCTGACTAGATGTCACCAAGCAAGCAAGTAAGCAAGCGAAACTCCCGTCTAATGAGTGATTTCACTGACAATGACATCATAGGTCTCCTTGTTTATGACGTGACTTGCAAACAGCATCATCAAAGGTTTTTAGACTTGTTTAAGGAACCGTCTAATAAGACTAAAACAATATAATCCAGACACAAGCAGATATCCTCATCAATACAGGTGTTTATATTCTCAAAACATCAAATAATTCCCCGTCAGTGCTTAATAGGGGGGGAAGGGGGGAGTGTGGGGGTGAAAATGACTTTCGAGAAGGCTCAAGTGAGGTCATATTCGACTGGAGTATCGTATCACCTTCGCCACCTTGCAATTTCAATAAATCTCTTCCCACTGCATTATAGACGCCGCTCACAGCGACTCGTCAAGAGAGAGAGAGAGAGAGAGGGGGGGGGGGGGGTAGTAGGGTTAGCAATTTAGTCGGCTGTGTTTAAACTAAATCGCTGGGCCGGGGCATCAATCATCAACTCGATTATAATACGTTTGACGGAGAATAGATGTGGCTGATATAATAGATAGATAGATGTGCTGATCTATCGCACCTCATAATTCCTTATTTTGGGTTTATGGCCATTAAGTAAAATGTCTCAATCTCCCTCTGCATTAGGGTTTTGTTTTTCTTTCGATAAACTATATATATATATATATATATATATATATATATATATATATATATATATATATATATATATATATATATATATATATATATATATATATATGCGAACAAGCCTGAATGGTCCCCAGGACAATATGCAACTGAAAACTCACACCCCAGAAGTGACTCGAACCCATACTCCCAGGAGCCACGCAACTGGTATGTACAAGACGCCTTAATCCACTTGACCATCACGACCGGACAAAATGAGGTGATAGCCGAGGCTATTTGAACCACCCCACCGCCGGCACTCGGATAGTAATCTTGGGCATAGCATTTTACCAAATCACCTCATTCTTTGGGGCACACGTGAGGAACACAAATGCGAACAAGCCTGAATGGTCCCCAGGACAATATGCAACTGAAAACTCACACCCCAGAAGTGACTCGAACCCATACTCCCAGGAGCCACGCAACTGGTATGTACAAGACGCCTTAATCCACTTGACCATCACGACCGGACAAAATGAGGTGATAGCCGAGGCTATTTGAACCACCCCACCGCCGGCACTCGGATAGTAATCTTGGGCATAGCATTTTACCAAATCACCTCATTCTTTGGGGCACACGTGAGGAACACAAATGCGAACAAGCCTGAATGGTCCCCAGGACAATATGCAACTGAAAACTCACACCCCAGAAGTGACTCGAACCCATACTCCCAGGAGCCACGCAACTGGTATGTACAAGACGCCTTAATCCACTTGACCATCACGACCGGACAAAATGAGGTGATAGCCGAGGCTATTTGAACCACCCCACCGCCGGCACTCGGATAGTAATCTTGGGCATAGCATTTTACCAAATCACCTCATTCTTTGGGGCACACGTGAGGAACACAAATGCGAACAAGCCTGAATGGTCCCCAGGACAATATGCAACTGAAAACTCACACCCCAGAAGTGACTCGAACCCATACTCCCAGGAGCCACCTGTATTGATATGTACCTGACGGGAACTGCGATAATTAAGAAAGGGCCCTTAGGTCACCTGGTCGGAAGATCGATATTGCTGTATTTTTGCGGTCCTTGGACAGGTGTGTGTGTGTGTGGAGCCAGATGTTGTGAAATGGTTGGGCTAGGATGGGAAATAATTGTCTTTAACCACACAGGTGTGAGAGTAAACACCTGTAGGCAGGTGTTCTTGATGTTAGGAAAGTTGCTATGTTTCTTTCTGTGACCAAAAAAAAAAAGAAAAAGTTGTTTAAGGTTTAATTTTAGTTTGTTCTTCTGTTTGTTCTTGTAGAACTTTGGTTTCATTTTATTTATTTTTTTGTCATCCAAATAACATGGAAGTTGCTTTATTTACTGTTCTATAATAATTAAATTATTGTTATATTATTTAATTAGCTTTTCTTTATTTTTTTTCTTGAACATTGTTTCTTTAATTTTCTTAAAACACGGATATTATAGGTCATAATCTTGTTCTCTTTTGATAACATGTTATAGTTCAATAATTTGTTCTGCAAATATGTGTTAAACAAACGGAGTGGTGTACACACATGATTATACGCACATACATGACTAAGCGTGCACACAAGTAGGTACACACACACACACACACACACACACACACACACACACACACACACACACACACACACACACACACACACACACACACACACGAGCAAGGGTACAGATTGACAATCGAGAGGCGGGACCAAAGAGCTGAAGCTCAACCACTCCACCTAAGCCTAACTCGCTGAGAACACACAAACTGGCGCAGGCAAGAGATGGAAGGGGGAAGGGAAAGGAAAGGAAAGGAACTCTTAAGAGAAAGTGCCAAGCCATTACGACTAAATATCACTTGGAAAGGGTCAGGATAAGGATTTGGGATGGAACGGAATCCATACATCCTTAAATACGCCAGGAAGCGTAATTAAACCCCAGACGCATGACATCTTAGCTGAATTAGATAAAGTATTCCTCACGGGGTTAGGATAAAAAGAATCCACCGAGACATGATCACTACGTACGAGATACACACGGTGAGAGAGAGATAGAGAGAGAGAGAGAGAGAGAGAGAGAAAGAGAGAGAGAGGGGAGGAGAGAGAGAGAGAGTGGAGCATATACACGCACACGCGTATAGCACTATATTCCCTGAGGGATTAAGTACACACACAGATAGGTCACCTGCAGAGGACTCGCGATCAGGGAGGCAGGTAACACCAGGTGTCTGGGCTTGAATATTCATGCCGGTCCTTACGGGCTCTATCCCCGTCTATGCTGTCCACTGTCTGGCTACCAACCTGTCTGTCTTCGAGCCTCTGTTTATCTCCTTGTTGAAATTCAGTTTGTTTCAGTCTCTCTGCCTCTGTCTCTCTGTCTCTGTCTCTCTCTGTCTCAGTCTCTCTCTGTCTCTCTTTTCTCTCTGTCTCAGTCTCTCTCTGTCTCTCTTTTCTCTCTGTCTCTCTTTTCTCTGTCTCTGTCTCTTCTCTCTCTGTCTATCTCTCTCTGTCTCTCTCTCTGTCTCTCTGTCTCTCTCTCTCTCTCTCTCTCTCTCTCTCTCTCTCTCTCTCTCTCTCTCTCTCTCTCTCTCTCTCTCTCGCTCTCTCTGTCTCTCTCTCTGTCTCTCTGTCTCTCTCTCTCTCTCTCTCTCTCGCTCTCTCTCTCTCTCTCTCTCTCTCTCTCTCTCTCTCTCTCTCTCTCTCTCTCTCTCTCTCTCTCTCTCTCTCTCTCTCTCTCTCTCACACACAAACTAGGTCCTTCGAATGATCATTTAAATGGGCCTAGATGAAATAAGTGCTTGGACCACCATGTGGCCAATGGAATTCAATGTTAATAAATGCCATGTTATGGAACGTGGGATCGGAGAAAATAGACCACTCACAACCTACAAATTATGTGGCCAGGAATTTATGAATTCTACTAGAGGGACCTCAGGGGCCTGAAATCTGACCTGAAATAATAAATCTGTAGTGTTTCCAACTACAGATTTATTATTTATTATTAACCGATTTATTAACAATTATAATTTTGCCTGATCTAAGGAGTTCAGTTAGGTCTTGTTAGAGTGAGGATAATGCTGGTATTCACTGTCACGCAGGACAGAGAGTTATACACAAGACAATAGGTCTAAACTGTAGGCTGTTAGGTCTAAACTGTTGTAGGATACAATAAACTACATTGAATTGTATACACGTTTCAATGTACCAATGTGTAAATAAAACTTTCCATTGTGCAGATTTGCTTTTAATTATATGGTGAAATACTAAAGAAACTGTTCATGACTTTTGTGGGCGCCTAACAGCTTCGGATTCGTAATCCTGAGGTTCCGGGTTCGATCCCCGGTGGAGGCGGAGACAAATGGGCAAAAATGTTTCTTTCACCCTGATGCCCCTGTTCACCTGGCTGTAAATAGGTACCTGGGAGTTAGACAGCTGCCACGGGCTGCTTTCTGGGGATATGTGTGTGTGAGTGCGTGTCTTATAGAGAAATATATGTAGTAGATATAACAGAGGAAAAATATAGATTGGTTAGAAAGACGGGGTCCAAGAACTAACAGCTCGATTCTGCAGACACAAATAGTGAACATATGCACACACACAAACGATCAAGCAAGGCTACATACAGGTGTGTGTGTGTGATTACACATTCATATGTACGAACTCCTCCCTCGACCCGCTACGCTTGCCCGAGCGAGAATAGTGAATGTGTTATCTTCTTGAGGTTATCTTGAGATGATTTCGGGGCTTTAGTGTCCCCGCGGCCCGGTCCTCGACCAGGCCTCCACCCCCAGGAAGCCGCCCGTGACAGCTGACTAATACCCAGGTACCTATTTTACTGCTAGGTAACAGGTGAAAAAAACTCTGCCCATTGTTTCTCGCCGGCGCCTGGGATCGAACCCAGGACCACAGGATCACAAGTCCAGCGTGCTGTCCGCTCGGCCGACCGGCTCTCCCTATAGGGCTAAAGAGTTATAACACAAACTCTTATTTACTAAAATTTATTGAAAGATTCATGTATGATTATATTTTTGGACCTGTTTTTGCTGGGCGTTCTTTGCTTCGCGTTAGAAGAATAACTCAGCGATATAGATTCTTGATTGATTGATTGATAAAGATTAAGCCACCTAAAAGGTGGCACGGGCATGAATAGCCCGTAAGTGGCGGCCCTTTTGAGCCATTACCAGTATCAAGAGCTGATACTGGAGATCTGTGGAGGTGCGACTGCACCCTGCGTGACGGGAGATGTCTCCCGTCTGTAGATTCTTAAATGATACGTAAATATATGTTGACCAGACCACACACTAGAAAGGTGAAGGGACGACGACGACGTTTCGGTCCGTCCTGGACCATTCTCAAGTCGATTCTCAAGTTCCATCGACTTGAGAATGGTCCAGGACGGACCGAAACGTCGTCGTCGTCCCTTCACCTTCTAGTGTGTGGTCTGGTCAACATACTGTAGCCACGTTATTTTCACTCATCGCCTGCATGTAAATTTATTATTTTTTCCTGCGAACCTTAAGACTTGAGGTTAAGCTGCTACTTGATGTTATGTGGAAGGTTCGACTAGTGTTGCTTATTGGAACACGGGAAGTTGGAGCGATGTGTTCCTTGTGGCATTGGTTCCCCGACGATGCCACTGTGCTGTCACGGTGAGTTTGAAAACTGTGCATCATCCCAGAGAGAGCGAGAGAGAGATTGTGAGTGAGTTTAGGTACTCACCTGGTTGTACTCATCTAGTTGTGCTTCCGGGGGTTGAGCTCTGGCTCTTTGGTCCCGCCTCTCAACTGGCAATCAACTGGTGTACAGATTCCTGAGCCTATTGGGCTCTGTCATATCTACACTTGAAACTGTGTATGGAGTCAGCCTCCACCACATCACTTCCTAGTGCATTCCATCTGTCAACTACTCTGGCACTAACCAAAAAAATCTAATGTCTCTATGGCGCGCGCGCGCGCGCGCGTGTGTGTGTGTGTGTGTGTGTGTGTGTGTGTGTGTGTGTGTGTGTGTGTGTGTGTGTGTGTGTGTGTGTGTGAGATAAGAAATTGTTTTGACATTGCAAATAACAAGTTGCAGATTTTTATACAACTTCTTGAATCAAATTTCTTGATCCCTATCACGATTTTGTATGTGGTGAACATATTTCCTCCTTTACTTCTGTGAATAGATGTGCAAATGTTGAACGCCTAAGGCTTCGTTCTCGACTCACAATCGGGGATCCCGGGATCGATTCTCTTGCAAGATAGGGTCAGACGGGGGGTGAGAGCGGGGGGGGGGAGGGGAGGCGGACCCCTAAGGTCACACGAGGAGGTCATAGAGGTCAACCTTGAGGCAAGAGGAAATAGAGAAATGCAACTTGTTGTTATTAAAATATAAAGAGTAATAAAAGCCTTTATTGTTGACAAAAGTTCGTCTCCCTGATCAGAGATCTGGATACCGGATCAACCAGGCTTTGATTCATACGTCAGATTGCGAGCAGCCGCGTCCAACAGCCTGGTTGACCAGTCCAGCAACGAGGAGGCCTGGTCGACGACCGGGCCGCGGGGACGCTAAGCCCTGGAAACATCTCAAAGGTAACCTCAAGATAAGATAACCTCCCATAAAAATCTTGTCCTTTTATTGCAAATGATCTGTGATCTTAGGCTTGTCTAAGAGCAACATTCTTTGCAATAAAGACTTGTTCTTGATCTTGGATTCAATAACTGTCAAACTGACTGACTCTATGGGGGGTTCTTGGCTCTATCTGGCTCTTTTTTTTATATTCTTCGGAAAGATTAAGAAGCCAAGCCAAAAGGGCTTCTATGTTACAAGGTGTTTGGTCCAACCCATCCTCCTAAAGTGACATCAACAGTTTGGTCGAACGTACAGAAAAAGACTGATGAAATCCTTCTTTCCCCTCCAAAAAAAAAAATAACTTTTTATGTTACTGAATTAACCAAAAATAATAATACAAAATTGGAAATAAAAGTCAAGAGCCAAGCATACCTGGTACCTTACCTTGAGGTTACCTTGAGGTGCTTCCGGGGCTTAGCGTCCCCGCGGCCCGGTCCTCGACCAGGCCTCCTGGTTTCTGGACTGATCAACCAGGCTGTTGGACGCGGCTGCTCGCAGCCTGACGTATGCGTGACAGCCTGGTTGTTCAGGTATCCTTCGGAGGTCCTTCTCCAGTTCTCTAAAGGAAAAAAAAAACAAAAGTAAATCTTTGACCTTATATACACAGACTTAGGCCTAATAAAGTACATATATGTACTTTACCAGGCCTGGGAATTTTTAAAGTTTGGTTCCCGTCTTTTTTTCGTGTTCACAAACTCGATAGTACAAAATCCGTACTTATTTTTGCGTCCAATAGTCCAGTTTTGTAAGTCACTCTGAGTACTATTGTTCTGGTACTCATAGATGTTAATGAAGCTTTCCACAAGTGATAATGGTTGTCCACAGGGCCCGGGGTTCGATTACCGGCCGAGGCAGAAACAAATCGGCAGTTTCTTTCACCTGATGGCTCTGTTCACCCTAGCAGTAAATAGGTACCTGGTAGTCAGACAGCTTCTACAGGCTGCAACCTGGGTAAGGGAAGGGAATCATTAGGAGAACGCACCAAGTCATACCAACTATATGACACTTGACAGGGATCAGGATAAGGATTTGGAATGGGACGGGGGAAGGAATGGTGCC
>NW_027189338.1:217283-242283 GCF_040958095.1 Procambarus clarkii
AATAACCCTCCAGAGGTTAAAAGATCTCAATAACCCTCCAGAGGTTGAAAGGCCTAAATAACCCACCAGAGGTTGAAATACCTAAATAACCCTCCAGAGGTTGAAAGACCTAAACAACCCTCCAGAGGTTGAAAGACCTAAACAACCCTCCAGAGGTTGAAAGACCTAAACAACCCTCCAGAGGTTGAAAGACCTAAACAACCCTCCAGAGGTTGAAAGGCCTAAATTAACCCTCCAGAGGCTAATAGGCCTAAATTAGCCCTCCATAGGTCGACAGGCCCAACATCAAACCCATAGACATTCCTTATCTGTTTACGTGAGCTGATTTCAGAATCTTGTTATGCCAATGTTTACATCTTAAGAGACCACCACAAGCTCTTGTTCTTCTCTATTGTGGTGTCACCGGAGCACATAGGGTGCTGGTTCTACACATGTCATGTGACAGGGGACGAGGGACATGTCAACCCAGGTCCCCATGTCATGTTGACATTACCCTTGTCAGTCACTCTCTCCATGAACACCCGTCAAGCTGTTCCTCGACTCCCACTCTCAAAAAAAAAAAAATGTTGATTGTTGGAGTTGTGGATATTATTTGTTTACATTCGTGGTCTTATATGTCTTTTGTGTGGTAAGTAATGTCTAATTCTCTGCGTTTCGTGTTGGGGCTTTTGTCTATTTCGTAAATAAGTTTTCACTTTTTTGGTTTTGTTTTATGAAAGGAGAGGTGAAGGGGGTTTTATTTGCAGTCTAAATGCCATCACATCTAAGACACGAGGTCTAATTTATCCCATTATATACCGTTCAATTTTTTATCTATTTTCGTATCTATTAGCATGCCAAATAGCATTACCATAGCATCTAAGACACGAGGTCTAATTTATCTTATTATATGCCGTTCAATTTTTTATCTATTTTCGTATCTATTATCATGCCAATTAGCATTGCTCATCAAAACATGTAACAAATTCTGTTAACTCAACAACAGAGACGAATCTATAGACCTTTTTTTAGGTCAGTTAATAAGGTTAAATTCCTTTTCTTTGTCAGTCAATATTAGTCTGATTTTTTTTCCCATGTGTGTTCGTTCTGTTTCAATTAAGAACCTGTTTATACCCACAGACATGTTTATTTACCCAGATTACGTGGGGCCGCTCCCACACACATCCTATGACCTTCTTTCATAACCATATGCTCGTCTGGGGATGTGTGTGTGTCGTGTTCAGTGTCACATCACCGGTAGAGATGTGTCACATGCTGTGGCCGGATACAGTGTCATTCATTATTTATATTCACCTGTGCCAGGTAAGTCCACTACGGGCTCACCATAGCCCGTGCTACTTGGAACTTGTTCCGAGTAGCTGAATCTATAGCAACAGTAACATGTGAGTGGACATAATGACAGTATTGGGCAGCGCCACTCATCCTGTGAGTGGACACACCGCCATAGTGACAGTATTGGGCAGCGCCACTCATCTTGTGAGTGGACACACCGCCATAGTGACAGTATTGGGCAGCGTCACTCATTCTGTGAGTGGACACACCGCCATAGTGACAGTATTGGGCAGCGTCACTCATCCTGTGAGTGGACACACCGCCATAGTGACAGTATTGGGCAGCGTCACTCATCCTGTGAGTGGACACACCACCATAGTGACAGTATTGGGCAGCGCCACTCATCTTGTGAGTGGACACACCGCCATAGTGACAGTATTGGGCAGCGCCACTCATCCTGTGAGTGGACACACCGCCATAGTGACAGTATTGGGCAGCGCCACTCATCTTGTGAGTGGACACACCGCCATAGTGACAGTATTGGGCAGCGTCACTCATCCTGTGAGTGGGCACACCGCCATAGTGACAGTATTGGGCAGCGTCACTCATCCTGTGAGTGGACACACCGCCATAGTGACAGTATTGGGCAGCGTCACTCATCCTGTGAGTGGACACACCACCATAGTGACAGTATTGGGCAGCGCCACTCATCTTGTTAGTGGACACACCGCCATAGTGACAGTATTGGGCAGCGCCACTCATCCTGTGAGTGGACACACCGCCATAGCAGCATGTACAACACTCCCCAATAGGAAGAAAACCCGCTGGGTTGTTCATCCTGTCACTTGTACCCAGACACAGCTGGGACTTGCTTAACTGGCATTCAGAACTGTAACCCGTGCTCTCAACTAATGCGTCTTCTTTTGAACGTTATGGTCCCCAAACGTACAAATTACGTAGCACTATGGAAAGCAGCGGCTCACACATATATCCCCGTTTTCTATGAATAGGTAGGTTAGGTTAGGTAGGTTCCAGAAATGATGAATTGGTTCAACAAGGATCTAGAGTCTTGCCAAGGGATTAAAAATTGACGTGAGATAAGATGGTTTCCAAGAAATTGAAATATATTTAAGTACCGCATTTAAGTACATATTTAAGTACAGTATGTATACTGCTTATACATACTGTATAACCGTAAATACAGCACGCTTAATACAGTTTACCTTCCGGGAAAAAAAATCCAGTGGATTAGCCTAAAAAAGTTAATTCCTAGGCTACTCTTCCAACTTACTTACTGGAGCCATAAAAGCATTACTACTAAGGGGATTTTAATACCTCTAACCCACAGCAATTTTCCGTAAAAGTTCAGTACGTCAAAATTATAAGGCGCTCAGCTAGAGGACAGACAGGTCCTCTTGCTGTCCATAAGACCTCTATTAGACCAGTCCACCGGATTCTAATAGACGTAAAAGGAATCTATTATAATTTCAAGTTTACTAATGGAAGACTTATAAAAATTTATAGATATTCCAGGAAATTCCCGCAAAACAGATCAATAGACATTTAGTAGATATGCGTCTAGACATTTAGTAGATATGAGTCTAGACATTTAGTAGATAAGAGTCTAGACATTTAGTAGATACGAGTCTAGACATTTTGTAGATACGAGTCTAGACATTTAGTAGATACGAGTCTAGACATTTAGTAGATATGAGTCTAGACATTTAGTAGATATGAGTCTAGACATTTAGTAGATATGAGTCTAGACATTTAGTAGATACGAGTCTAGACATTTAGTAGATACGAGTCTAGACATTTAGTAGATACGAGTCTAGACATTTAGTAGATATGAGTCTAGACATTTAGTAGATATGAGTCTAGACATTTAGTAGATATGAGTCTAGACATTTAGTAGATATGAGTCTAGACATTTAGTAGATATGAGTCTAGACATTTAGTAGATATGAGTCTAGACATTTAGTAGATATGAGTCTAGACATTTAGTAGATATGAGTCTAGACATTTAGTAGATATGAGTCTAGACATTTAGTAGATATGAGTCTAGACATTTAGTAGATATGAGTCTAGACATTTAGTAGATATGAGTCTAGACATTTAGTAGATATGAGTCTAGACATTTAGTAGATATGAGTCTAGACATTTAGTAGATACGAGTCTAGACATTTAGTAGATACGAGTCTAGACATTTAGTAGATACGAGTCTAGACATTTAGTAGATACGAGTCTAGACATTTAGTAGATACGAGTCTAGACATTTAGTAGATACGAGTCTAGACATTTAGTAGATACGAGTCTAGACATTTAGTAGATACGAGTCTAGACATTTAGTAGATACGAGTCTAGACATTTAGTAGATACGAGTCTAGACATTTAGTAGATACGAGTCTAGACATTTAGTAGATACGAGTCTAGACATTTAGTAGATACGAGTCTAGACATTTAGTAGATACGAGTCTAGACATTTAGTAGATACGAGTCTAGACATTTAGTAGATACGAGTCTAGACATTTAGTAGATACGAGTCTAGACATTTAGTAGATACGAGTCTAGACATTTAGTAGATACGAGTCTAGACATTTAGTAGATACGAGTCTAGACATTTAGTAGATACGAATCTAGACATTTAGTAGATACGAGTCTAGACATTTAGTAGATACGAGTCTAGACATTTAGTAGATACGAGTCTAAACATTTAGTAGATACGAGTCTAAACATTTCGTAGATACGAGTCTAGACATTTAGTAGATACGAGTCTAAACATTTCGTAGATACGAGTCTAAACATTTCGTAGATATGAGTCTAAACATTTCGTAGATATGAGTCTAAACATTTCGTAGATATGAGTCTAAACATTTCGTAGATATGAGTCTAAACATTTCGTAGATACGACTCTAGACATTTCGTAGATATGAGTATAGACATTTAGTAGATATGAGTCTAGACATTTAGTAGATACGAGTCTAGACATTTAGTAGATACGAGTCTAGACATTTAGTAGATACGAGTCTAGACATTTAGTAGATACGAGTCTAGACATTTAGTAGATACGAGTCTAGACATTTAGTAGATACGAGTCTAGACATTTAGTAGATACGAGTCTAGACATTTAGTAGATACGAGTCTAGACATTTAGTAGATACGAGTCTAGACATTTAGTAGATACGAGTCTAGACATTTAGTAGATACGAGTCTAGACATTTAGTAGATACGAGTCTAGACATTTAGTAGATATGAGTCTAGACATTTAGTAGATATGAGTCTAGACATTTAGTAGATATGAGTCTAGACATTTAGTAGATATGAGTCTAGACATTTAGTAGATATGAGTCTAGACATTTAGTAGATATGAGTCTAGACATTTAGTAGATATGAGTCTAGACATTTAGTAGATATGAGTCTAGACATTTAGTAGATATGAGTCTAGACATTTAGTAGATATGAGTCTAGACATTTAGTAGATATGAGTCTAGACATTTAGTAGATATGAGTCTAGACATTTAGTAGATATGAGTCTAGACATTTAGTAGATACGAGTCTAGACATTTAGTAGATACGAGTCTAGACATTTAGTAGATACGAGTCTAGACATTTAGTAGATACGAGTCTAGACATTTAGTAGATACGAGTCTAGACATTTAGTAGATACGAGTCTAGACATTTAGTAGATACGAGTCTAGACATTTAGTAGATACGAGTCTAGACATTTAGTAGATACGAGTCTAGACATTTAGTAGATACGAGTCTAGACATTTAGTAGATACGAGTCTAGACATTTAGTAGATACGAGTCTAGACATTTAGTAGATACGAGTCTAGACATTTAGTAGATACGAGTCTAGACATTTAGTAGATACGAGTCTAGACATTTAGTAGATACGAGTCTAGACATTTAGTAGATACGAGTCTAGACATTTAGTAGATACGAGTCTAGACATTTAGTAGATACGAGTCTAGACATTTAGTAGATACGAGTCTAGACATTTAGTAGATATGAGTCTAGACATTTAGTAGATACGAGTCTAGACATTTAGTAGATATGAGTCTAAACATTTAGTAGATACGAGTCTAAACATTTCGTAGATACGAGTGTAGACATTTAGTAGATACGAGTCTAAACATTTCGTAGATATGAGTCTAAACATTTCGTAGATATGAGTCTAAACATTTCGTAGATATGAGTCTAAACATTTCGTAGATATGAGTCTAAACATTTCGTAGATATGAGTCTAAACATTTCGTAGATACGAGTCTAGACATTTAGTAGATACGAGTATAGACATTTAGTAGATATGAGTCTAGACATTTAGTAGATACGAGTCTAGACATTTAGTAGATACGAGTCTAGACATTTAGTAGATACGAGTCTAGACATTTAGTAGATACGAGTCTAGACATTTAGTAGATACGAGTCTAGACATTTAGTAGATACGAGTCTAGACATTTAGTAGATACGAGTCTAGACATTTAGTAGATACGAGTCTAGACATTTAGTAGATACGAGTCTAGACATTTAGTAGATACGAGTCTAGACATTTAGTAGATACGAGTCTAGACATTTAGTAGATACGAGTCTAGACATTTAGTAGATACGAGTCTAGACATTTAGTAGATATGAGTCTAGACATTTAGTAGATATGAGTCTAAACATTTCGTAGATATGAGTCGGATAAAATGCTGTTTGAATTGACAAAAAAAATGCAACACAAGCAACGAGAAGAGAACTCAAGCCTCTGAGAAAATGGCCCGTGTTGAATTCCTCGCCCTTTCGCTGCACGCGAAGGGCAAAATTGCCATTAGAGAGAAAATGCTTCTCCCAAGCTGCCATGCCTCAGACTCCGGGCTCAGTAGCTAGGCCATTTTGAGTATAATGTCTGGATATTAATTATGAAAACGTGGACTCGTGTTGGCACGATGCTGTCGGGAATATTGTTGGTCACTCTCTTCCTTGATTGGTTGGTAGTGGAGGGCATTAGAGGTGGTTATAGTCGTCCCTATAACTACCACCCTCCCAGGTGGTAGTTATAGGTACTTACAGTGTACACTACCGTTTGTTGTGTGTGTGTGTGTGGGTGTGGTGTGTGGGTGTGGGTGTGTGTGTGGTGTGTGGGTGTGTGTGCGTGTGGGTGTGGGTGTGTGTGGTGTGGGTGTGTGGGTGTGTGTGTGTTTGTTGTGTGTGTGTGGTGTGTGGGTGTGTGTGTGTGTGTGTGGGTGTGTGTGTGTGTGTGGGTGTGTGTGTGTGTGTGTGTGTGTGTGTGGGTGGGTGGGGGTGTGTGTGATTTGGTGCACATATCCTGTTATGGAGTGTACACAGGTTGGCTGTACGTTAAAGGCCTTAATTGTTTAGTATTTAACTTAATTCTTCTTATTGTTTTTGCTTTGTTTTGAAGTATAAATGTTAGTAAAATGTTTTCGAATGGTTATGTTATGAGTTCATAGTTGTATTCTGAACCCCTGTTGTATCAGGCCAGGAGTCTGTCTGTCTGTCTCTCTCTCTCTCTCTCTCTCTCTCTCTCTCTCTCTCTCTCTCTCTCTCTCTCTCTCTCTCTCTCTCTCTCTCTCTCTCTCTCTCTCTCTCTCTCTCTCACCCCTACTCCTCCACCTCGCTACTTTCCTAGCTACTCCCCCATACCCCCCCCCCAACCTTCAGCGCTTCTGATCCGGCACCTTCAACAAGCAATCTGATAATTACGCCGGCCAAATGTCTCTAATGCTAACCATCGGGAGACACAAACTAGCAATACTGCAGGCTCCTCGAGCCATAAATCAGGCTCCAGGTGGCTATTAGGCTGCAAGAAACTAGCAGCGTCCTGGACAACCTAATCACTCACTGCAGCTGACTATGCAACGTTCCTAGTTCTCAACGGGTTCGGTGTTACTAAGATGTCCACTGTCTCTGTGCCCAAGGAAGTGGAAAATGAGAGTTGATGGGAAAAGAAGAGGAGAGAGAGAGAGAGGGTGGTTGTAAAGAGTGGAAGAGGTGGGTAAGAAAGAGGGGGGGGGGGAGATATAAAGGGGGAAAGATTAGGAAGAGATATGGGGAGATTTGGGTAGGAAAGAGGATTCAGAGTTGGATACGAATTAGGGGGATGTGGTGGATACGAAATAGTGGATAGTAGTGGAGGAGAGGAGAAATATGGGATAGTGTGGGATAAAATTAGGGATAGTGTGGAGAGAAAGTGGATAGTGTAGGGAAAATAGACACAATATTGATGAGACCCTTGCAAGAATAGATTCGCAGAGGAGGCAATAAATATCCTGGTAGAAGCAGGTACAACTAGGAAACGCGGTAATTCTGCAAGTGGTTTGGTAATTAGGCGAAAGAAAAGGCACTCTGTAAATTTCTTATTTTAATGGTTGCAGTTATTGCATATTGTCATCACTTTGGAGCTGGTAACAGATGGAATAGACACCATTCCATTTTTGTGTTTTGATAACTCAATAGATGACGGGGAGTTTTATGTACCTAGCTTCCTCTTCTGTGTCTTCTATTCCTTCGTTCTATCTCCACTTTCCCTCTCGCTAATTATTTCCTCCTTCCCTTCTTCTGTTAATTTCTGTATCTCCTGTTATCTTTTTTTTATATCCACCTCCTTTCCATTTTTTTTTGTTTTCTTCAGTCTTTCTACATTTTCTTTCTATCTGTCTTGTCTCCCATTTCCCTCTATCTTCCCCCTTTTATACTTCCACTGATCCCCATCACTCAAACCCCATCTACTCAAATCCCATCCACTCAAATCCCATCTACTCAAATCCCATCTACTCAAACCCCATTCACTCAAATCCCATCTACTCAAATCCCATCTACTCAAACCCAATCCACTCAAATCCCATCTACTCCAATCCTCATCCACTCAAATCCCATCTACTCAAACCCAATCCACTCAACCTCCTTCCACTCAACTTCTATCCACACAAACCTCTATCCACTCACCCGCACATTAAAGTTCTTGAGTGGACTTAAACTGTTAGATTTCAGATATCGTTTCTTTGTGGCCGCACGCAATTTGCTTGACTGGTTCAGATTTGCAGTCTTGTCTGCTGAGAGACTGTTTTTGTTCCATTCTTGTCTGCTGGGAGACCGTGTGAATGCTCCCATCTGTCTGCTGAGTTTTTATTTCCATTTGAAGGCAGCGGGCGGGCTCTTGGGGTCAGCTACGTGGGCATTTTGTATTTATATTTTGTATCTGTATTTTGTATCTGTAATTTAAGTTCGCTGCTTGGACTGTTTTTACTTGTGCTGTAAGCTATGTGGACACTTTTGCTTTCTGGAAGGTTTTGGAAGTCTTCCCTTCCCTTCCCTTCCCTTCCCTTCCCTTCCCTTCCCTTCCTTCCTTCACTTCCTTCCTCTCTATCCCTCCCAATCCTATGATCTCCTTTCCCTTACACGTTACACACTTGATATTCTC
Organism: Procambarus clarkii; assembly: GCF_040958095.1. Classification (NCBI taxonomy): domain Eukaryota; kingdom Metazoa; phylum Arthropoda; class Malacostraca; order Decapoda; family Cambaridae; genus Procambarus; species Procambarus clarkii. Next base: position 225,982 of record NW_027189338.1, read on the forward strand.
CTACATCCCTTCAAAGAACCTTCTCACTTTCCCCCCCTTTCGCCTCTACACACACACCCCTTTTCCCCCTATTTACACTTCCCCTTTCTTACTTACAGCTTTCCCAGTCTTATCCACAGCTTTCCCAGTCTTATCCACAGCTTAAATTAGTACATGACATTATGGTCTTAGACTTGAAACAAGAGACAAAGGAATAGGTGAAGCTGGCTTCAGTCTCTCATCCAAAGGATTATATCTGGTGGGTAAGCAGTTCCTTGTGTTGATCGGTATGCTGTTGCATAGGTGTTGCGGTGATTGCATCCTTGTCACGCCCAAGCAGTTAGTGTCATTTATTGTGTAGGGTGTCATGCAGGTTAGTGTGTGTGTGTGATACTGTTGTGACTTGATTTGTAATGTTTGTATATACGTTTCGACTTATTAATTTGTGTGTGGGAGGGGTGGGTTGTGGGTGGGTGTGTGTGTATGTGTGTGTGTGTGGGGTGGATGTGTGTGTGTTGGGATGTGGTGTGTGTGTGTGTGTGTGTGTGTGTGTGTGTGTGTGTGTGTGTGTGTGTGTGTGTGTGTGTGTGTGTGTGTGTGTGTGTGTGTGTGTGTGTGTGTGAATCACGAAAATGTTAACAAGTGACCTAGGGACCTATCTGGAGAAAGCACCAAGCCACCATGACTATATAGCACTTGGAAGGGATGACTGTCCAAGTGGTTAGGCACCATTCCTTTCCCTCAGTTCCATCCCAAATCCTTATCCTGACCCCTTCCATCCATAGTCATAATTTCTTGGCGCTTACCCCTGGAAATTCCCTTCCTCCCTCTCTCTCTCCCTCGTTCTCCCTCTCTCTCCTTCTCTCTCTCGGACCTTATAGATGCACAACCCCTTCCATCCATCAATTCAAAACACAGATAAAGACACCCCCAAGAAAACAGGCAGTGCAATCCCTTCTCACCTATATGACGCCAGAGTTAATAAATGATATTAACTGCTTGGGCGTACCTGGGCTGCAATCACTGGAACAACGCCTCGACGACACAGCAGAGAGAGAGAGAGAAGGAGAGAGAGTGAGAGAGGGGGGGAAAGAGAGTCATTCTCGTCTTATCTTCACGCACTGTTGCTTGCTTGTTTGTGTTCTAGAGTCATGTCATGTGTCACTGCGAGTGGTGGCTGGTATCTGCAAGGTAGCTGTGAGAAACAGGGAAAGGCAGGTAGATATAGTTAAAGAGATACTGAAGGGATTGGAGTGGGAGAGGTTGTAGATGCACTGCATGTATGACACTGCATGTATGACAGTGCATGTATGACACTGCATGATATATATGACACTGGGGAAAAGGAAGAGATCATGCAGAATAGAAAAAGGAACAGTTTGGAGGGATATAGAAGAGAGGTGAGGTAAAAAAATAAGAAAAATATGTAGAAGAGGGGGATATTGAAGAGGCTGAGGCAAAGGGGGATAGATGTAGTGCCGGATATTGAAGCTGGTTTAGAAAGAAAAAGAAGAGAGTGTTAGGAGAAATTTTAAGGCGGGGTTTCGGAAGGTAAATTGAATAGGTGTAGCGGAGAAAATATTGAAAAGGGGGATTGAGAAATAAAAGGGAATGGTAGAGGTAGTGAGGGATAGTGAAGGGGGTCAAGAAGGAAACGAAAGGGGCATCGAAAAGCAAACAAAAGGGGTGTGGGGCATGAGCAAATAATGACTTGGTAATGGCATAGGAATGAGAGTGAATAGATGGCACCATAACAGGGTAGAAAGGGGCGGAGAAAAGTTAACGAATTCGTGGGACGGGGAAAGTCTGAGAGTGAATGAGAGAGAGAAAGGAAAAAAGAAAAGGTGTGAGATTTTACGTCTATATTCACTCGGCAAAGGTATTCCCTGTCACAAGTGTGTGTGTACTTTTTAACATTTACCACAATGTTAAAAGTATATATATATACGTTTTGGTGAAAGTATAAAGGAATGTTTAACATGCACTGCAAGCTAGAAAGTATTCACACTATGCAACACTGAAAGTGAATGGTAACTATTGCAGTACAAAATATAGGCAATCAATGACTAAAACATATTAATCTTTGAATTTATTCCATCTCTATTATTATTATTATTATTTATTATAATTATTATTATAAATAGGGATGACGTTTCCTCGTATAACTGATTTTGCGGACGACGAGAAACTGTTGACAAATCTATTGAACTGTTTAGCTTAAGCTATACTAATGGTTCCTCCAATCTATCCACCCACATCTTCCAATCTATCCATCTCAGACACCACCACGACCACCACCCTCACCAGACACCACCACAACCACCACCCTCACCAGACACCACCACCACAACCACCCCCCCCTCCCCAGACACCACCACCATCACCACCACAACTCCAGACACCACCTCTGTAACCCCCACATCATTAACCATAACAAAGTTTGCTCATCATTTGCAAACCAGGGACTAGAATTTTGCAATCCCTTTAGGTACGTCGGTGGGAGTGGCACTCTCTCTTAAGTAACATGAAGTAAACTACAAAAGCCTGGAAGTTTAGAGCCAGGCTGTAAACCCAAGAAATGTGGTCGTTAAAGTAGCTGTGGTCGTTGGTTCAAGGTATCCAGTCCATTGCTTTTCTTTTTGTACAAAAGGCTTAATAATGGTATAGACGGTTCCTAGAAGAATAAAAAAAAGTACTTTTTTATACTTTTTTATAATAAAAAGTACTTTTTTATACTTTTTTATAATAAAAAGTACTTTTTTATATATTTTTTTATAATAAGAAAGACTTTTTCTTCGCATTTTTGTAATTGGGATTTATGTTTTCGTCTTTTATAGGCACATAAGAGGGGTTTAAAGAGTAGGGTCATACAGCCACTGGATATTATTAGTTAATTTGCTTGAATTAGTACTAGAAAAGCTGACTGTTGTGTGTCACTCACCCTTACTCCTTCTCTCTCTTCCCCACTTTTGTTCTTTCTCTCACACCCTTACTCCTCCTTTCTCTCACCCTCCCCTTTCCCTCAATCTATCCCCCCCCCCCTACCCTCATACCCACGAGAACTCTTAACCTTCCCATCCAAATCCATTTTCAATTTGTTGCTTGCCCTCTTTCTCACCTTCCCTCTCTACCCCTCTAACCATCAACTTCCCCCCTCTAACCATCAACTTTCCCTTTCCCATCGTTCATTCTGGCCCTCCCTTTTACCCACCGTTCATTCCACCCTTCCCCTTTTCTTACTCCTAACTCTTTCATTCCTTAATTAAAGGTGTTGGAAGCTCACGAAAAATGTCAGTGAAAAATGAACAGTGATTCAGTCTAGTGTTTTGTTACTCCCATCTTGCCGGCAGAACGAACCAGGGGGCCTCGTAGCCTGGTGGATAGCGCGCAGGACTCGTAATTCTGTGGCGCGGGTTTGAATTCCCACACGAGGCAGAAACAAATGGGTTAAAGTTTCTTTCACCCTGAATGCCCCTGTTACCTAGCAGTAAATAGGTACCTGGGAGTTAGTCAGCTGTCACGGGCTGCTTCCTGGGGGTGGAGGCCTGGTCGAGAACCGGGCCGCGGGGACACTAAAGCCCCGAAATCATCTCAAGATAACCTCAAGATAACCTCAAGGACACTGTTAAGGTTGTGGGGGTATTGACTGTTTATGCCTAGAGAATCGAGCTATTAGCTCTTGGACCCCGACTTTCTAACCAATCCCTTATCCCTCTTTCCCCTTATACCCCTTATCTTTCCCCCATTATACCCCCCTTCTCTTCCCCCTTTATATCGATTATCTTTTCCCCCTTATACCCATTCTCATTCCCTTTATACCAACCCCTCTTCTATTTATACCCTTATTCTTTCACTTATATCTCCCCTTTCTCTTATATCCTTCCCCCTCACGTTCTCTCCGTTCCCCTATATCCCCTTCCTTTTATTCCCCATATACGGTCATACCATCATCCTTCCCCTTATAACCTGTTCCTTCCCCTAATACCCTGTCCCATCCCCTTATACCCTCTTTCTTTCCCTTATACCCTCTTCCTTTCCCTTATACCCTCTTCCTTTCCCTTATACCCTATTCCTTCCCCTTATACCTTCCCTCCTCTCCCGTTTTCAGCTCATCTCTATTCGGGGTCTGGCCTCGGCTTCGTCTCCGGTGCAGCGTGATGGTATCATTTCCGCACGCGACGATCCATCACCCAACTTCCGGACGAGTGAACGTTCGTCGGACGATGCAGGAAGAAAATTTGGTGGTGTTCGCCAGGCGGTGTGACGAGCCATGTTGAGTGTGTAAGCCTGGTACTTGTGATTGATGCGTAAATCGTCGATATTTCGACTTTTTGTGTAAATCGTCGATATTTCGACTTTTTGTGTAAATCGTCGATATTTCGACTTTTTGTGTAAATCGTCGATATTTCGACTTTTTATGTAAATCGTCGATATTTCGACTTTTTGTGTAAATCGTCGATATTTCGACTTTTTGTGTAAATCGTCGATATTTCGACTTTTCGTGTAAATCGTCGACATTTCGACTTTTTGTGTAAATCGTCGATATTTCGACTTTTTGTGTAAATCGTCGATATTTCGATTTTTTTGCGTAAATCGTCGATATTTCGTTTTTTGCGTAAATCGTCGATATTTCGGTTTTTTGCGTAAATTGTCGATATTTCGACTTTTTGCGTAAATCGTCGATATTTCGACTTCTTGCGTAAATCGTCGATATTTCGACTTCTTGCGTAAATCGTCGATATTTCGACTTCTTGCGTAAATCGTCGATATTTCGACTTCTTGCGTAAATCGTCGATATTTCGACTTCTTGCGTAAATCGTCGATATTTCGACTTCTTGTGTAAATCGTCGATATTTCGACTTCTTGCGTAAATCGTCGATATTTCGACTTCTTGCGTAAATCGTCGATATTTCGACTTTTTGTGTAAATCGTCGATATTTCAATTTTTTGCGTAAATCGTCGATATTTCGGTTTTTTGCGTAAATCGTCGATATTTCGACTTTTTGCGTAAATCGTCGATATTTCGACTTTTTGTGTAAATCGTCGATATTTCGACTTTTTGTGTAAATCGTCGATATTTCGACTTTTTGTGTAAATCGTCGATATTTCGACTTCTTGCGTAAATCGTCGATATTTCGACTTCTTGCGTAAATCGTCGATATTTCGACTTCTTGTGTAAATCGTCGATATTTCGACTTCTTGCGTAAATCGTCGATATTTCGACTTCTTGCGTAAATCGTCGATATTTCGACTTTTTGTGTAAATCGTCGATATTTCAATTTTTTGCGTAAATCGTCGATATTTCGGTTTTTTGCGTAAATCGTCGATATTTCGACTTTTTGCGTAAATCGTCGATATTTCGACTTTTTGTGTAAATCGTCGATATTTCGACTTTTTGTGTAAATCGTCGATATTTCGACTTTTTGTGTAAATCGTCGATATTTCGACTTTTTGCGTAAATCGTCGGTATTTCGACTTTTTGTGGAAATCGTCGATATTTCGACTTTTTGTGTAAATCGTCGGTATTTCGACTTTTTGCGTAAATCGTCGGTATTTCGACTTTTTGTGGAAATCGTCGATATTTCGACTTTTTGTGTAAATCGTCGGTATTTCGACTTTTTGTGTAAATCGTCGATATTTCGACTTTTTGTGTAAATCGTCGATATTTCGACTTTTTGCGTAAATCGTCGGTATTTCGACTTTTTGTGGAAATCGTCGATATTTCGACTTTTTGTGTAAATCGTCGGTATTTCGACTTTTTGTGTAAATCGTCGGTATTTCGACTTTTTGTGTATATCGTCGGTATTTCGACTTTTTGTGTAAATCGTCGATATTTCGACTTTTTGTGTAAATCGTCGGTATTTCGACTTTTTGTGTAAATCGTCGATATTTCGACTTTTTGTGTAAATCGTCGATATTTCGACTTTTTGTGTAAATCGTCGATATTTCGACTTTTTGCGTAAATCGTCGGTATTTCGACTTTTTGTGGAAATCGTCGATATTTCGACTTTTTGTGTAAATCGTCAGTATTTCGACTTTTTGTGTAAATCGTCGGTATTTCGACTTTTTGTGTATATCGTCGATATTTCGACTTTTCGCGTAAATCGTCGATATTTCGGTTTTTTGCGTAAATCGTCGGTATTTCGACTTTTTGTGTAAATCGTCGATATTTCGACTTTTCGCGTAAATCGTCGATATTTCGACTTCTTGCGTAAATCGTCGATATTTCGACTTCTTGCGTAAATCGTCGATATTTCGACTTCTTGTGTAAATCGTCGATATTTCGACTTCTTGCGTAAATCGTCGATATTTCGACTTCTTGCGTAAATCGTCGGTATTTCGACTTTTTGTGTAAATCGTCGATATTTCGACTTTTTGCGTAAATCGTCGATATTTCGACTTTTTGCGTAAATCGTCGGTATTTCGACTTTTTGTGGAAATCGTCGATATTTCGACTTTTTGTGTAAATCGTCGATATTTCGACTTTTTGTGTAAATCGTCGATATTTCGACTTTTTGTGTAAATCGTCGATATTTCGACTTTTTGTGTATATCGTCGATATTTCGACTTTTTGTGTAAATCGTCGATATTTCGACTTTTTGTGTATATCGTCGATATTTCGACTTTTCGCGTAAATCGTCGATATTTCGACTTTTTGTGTAAATCGTCGATATTTCGACTTTTTGTGTATATCGTCGATATTTCGACTTTTTGTGTATATCGTCGATATTTCGACTTTTTGTGTAAATCGTCGATATTTCGACTTTTTGTGTAAATCGTCGATATTTCGACTTTTTGTGTAAATCGTCGATATTTCGACTTTTTGTGTAAATCGTCGATATTTCGACTTTTTGTGTAAATCGTCGATATGTCGACTTTTTGTGTATATCGTCGATATGTCGACTTTTTGTGTATATCGTCGATATTTCGACTTTTTGTGTAAATCGTCGATATTTCGACTTTTTGTGTAAATCGTCGATATTTCGACTTTTTGTGTAAATCGTCGATATTTCGACTTTTTGTGTAAATCGTCGATATTTCGACTTTTTGTGTATATCGTTGATATTTCGACTTTTTGCGTAAATCGTCGATATTTCGACTTTTTGCGTAAATCGTCGATATTTCGGCTTTTTGTGTAAATCGCCGATATTTCGACTTTTTGTGTAAATCGCCGATATTTCGACTTTTTGTGTAAATCGTCGATATTTCGACTTTTCGTGTAAATCGTCGATATTTAGACTTTTTGTGTAAATCGTCAATATTTCGACTTTTCGTGTAAATCGTCGATATCTCGACTTTTTATGTAAATCTGAATTTAACATCGAATTCAGCCCTCAATGCATGGCAATTTTCTCACGTGACTGAAAAAGCAAAAAGGGATAAGCGATCGCTGTAGGATTTAATCCCCCCATCTCATCCTTGGATTCTTTTGCCTTTTCTCTCGTTCTTTCCCCCCCTTGTTCATCAGGTATTCCTTTGCCGATCAGCGAGGGAACAAGAGGAGTAGGAAGAGAGGGGGAGGTGTGTGTGTGTGTGTGTGTGTGTGTGTGTGTGTGTGTGTGTGTGTGTGTGTGTGTGTGTGTGTGTGTGTGTGTGTGGAAACGCTCGCTGCTTCCCAAGTAAAATTCGAATCGAAATTTTTGAGATTCGCGATAGTTGTGAGGTATTGACGGGCGGATACGTCGAGCCCAACATGTTCAACTGTGAGGGGTAGCATGAGGGTGAATGTGGAGGGAGAGAGAATGATGGAGGGAAAGATAGAGATAAATAATGGAAATGAAAAAGGGGTGTGAGGAAAGGGAGTAATATGCAGACAGAGTTTATTTGAAGCGCGAATGAACAGGGGAGAGAGAGAGAGAGAGAGAGAGGAAGGACTTCTATACCCCATGCTGTGAATGGTAGTGCACCACATACCAACCCATTACCCATTATATGACTGATGATAGAGCCCGATACCCATTATGTGACCGACTGTAATAAGAGTTACATAGGCACATATTGGGTTCATGAACTTGACAATATTTAAACTGCTTTTAGAACTGTTCAAATATTGAACTGACTACCTTGAACTGTTTAGCCACATAAGTTACAACATACTTCAGCCACGTCACAATAACGTGGCTGAAGGATGTTAACCACACACTAGAAGGTGAAGGGACGACGACGTTTCGGTCCGTCCTGGACCATTCTCAAGTCGATTGTGAACTGTAACAGTTCACAATCGACTTGAGAATGGTCCAGGACGGACCGAAACGTCGTCGTCCCTTCACCTTCTAGTGTGTGGTCTGGTCAACAGCTGTTTAATAGTTTGCTTAAATATAAACATTGTCTCTTCACAGTTTATCAAACTTGGCTCTGATAGTACTAATATTGATCACAATATAAACATCAAATTGATCACAATATAAACATCACAATTAAACAAATAAAATAAAATACTAGTAATAGGGATAAATACGAGATAAAATATTGCTTTTGTCTATTATTTTTTTAAACGAAAGTTGTGTTATTCCGATTTCAAATTAATCAAAGGTTAAACTTTCACTCGTAATAGATGCGCCACTCCAGAGTGGAAATAGAAAAATTGACAAAGCACTAATTCCCCAAAAACATTTCTGAGAATCGCGGTAATATCTGATCGCGATAATACTCGCAGGCCGCACGTCAACACTTTGAGCCGCTCATATTTTGTTCATATTGATCAAAATGATTAATCGGTGTGTGTGTGTGTATTCACCTAGTTGTATTCACCTACCTGGGTACCTGGGTGTTAGTCAGCTGTCACGGGCTGCTTCCTGGGGGTGAAGGCCTGGTCGAGGACCGGGCCACGGGGACACTAAAAAGCCCCGAAAATATCTCAAGATAACCTAGTTGTGTTTGCGGGGGTTGAGCTTTGCTCTTTCGGGCCGCCTCTCGTCTGTCAATCAACTGTTTACTAACTACTTTTTTTTTCCACACAACACACACACACACACACACACACACACACACACACACACACACACACACACACACACACACACACACACACACACACACACACACCAGGGAGCAGCCCGTGACAACTGACTAACTCCCAGGTACCTATGTACTGCTAGGTAACAGGGGCATTCAGGGTGAAAGAAACTTTGCCCATTTGTTTCTGCCTGGTGCGGGAATCGAACCCGCGCCACAGAATTAAGAGTCCTGCGCACTATCCACCAGGCTACGAGGCCCCCCTGTGTGTGTGTGTGTGTGTGTGTGTGTGTGTGTGTGTGTGTGTGTGTGTGTGTGTGTGTGTGTGTGTGTGTGTGTGTAGTGGTTGCTTAACAACTGGGTGCTTTTTGGGGGGGGAGGTAGCGAGATCTAAGCTCCAGGACCCCAGCTTTTTATGTAGTTCTAGGTCGTTTTAAGCCTGTTAACGTTGTTATGCTAAGACATGAGGTTGTGAAAGGAGAATGCTTCCAGGACTTCTGCTTCAAATGCCTTCCATTTGTTTACCATCTGTATTGAATTGCAGTATATTTTTAGCTCCGTCCCTTCGCTCTGCTAACCCGCATGTGGAAAAGACTGTTCACTTCTATTTCAGATATTTACCTGGTTGATACCTGGTTGATGGGGTTCTGGGAGTTCTTCTACTCCCCAAGCCCGGCCCGAGGCCAGGCTTGACTTGTGAGAGTTTGGTCCACCAGGCTGTTGCTTGGAGCGGCCCGCAGGCCCACATATACCTGGTTGATGGGGTTCTGGGAGTTCTTCTACTTCCCAAGCCCGGCCCGAGGCCAGGCTTGACTTGTGAGAGTTTGGTCCACCAGGCTGTTGCTTGGAGCGGCCCGCAGGCCCACATATACCTGGTTGATGGGGTTCTGGGAGTTCTTCTCCTTCCCAAGCCCGGCCCGAGGCCAGGCTTGACTTGTGAGAGTTTGGTCCACCAGGCTGTTGCTTGGAGCGGCCCGCAGGCCCACATACCCACCACAGCCCGGTTGATCCGGAACTTCTCTTAGAATTGTTATATCTTAAGTGCTATATCAAAAGGATATATATACCTTTTTCTTTATACAAGTTGGTACAGGAGTTTGGTGACAATGGCTCTTCTTAGCAGGTTAAGAGTTTTCTCTAAGCTCATGGTAAGCCTTAACCTATTAGTTTTCCCCTGTAGCAAGACCCTCTAATCGGTTAACTACCAGGTACCAATTACTGCTTGGTGAATAGGGGCGTGTAGTCAATCCTCCCTGACCAGGACTCGAACGCCTTTGTGTGCCAAATCGCTCGCTCCGTGTGAGACGTGTTTGTGATCACAGCGCCACTAGAGGGCCAGATTCACGAAAGCACTTACGAACGTGTACATCTTTTCTCAATCTTTGACGGCTTTGGTTACATTTATTAAATAGTTTACAAGTATGAAAACTTCCCAATCAACTGTTGTTATTGTTATAAACAGTCTCCTGGTGCTTCGGGGCTCATTAACTGTTTAATAATTGTAAACAAAGTCACCAAAGATCGAGAAAAGATGGACAGGTTCGTAAGTGCTTGCGTAAGTGCTTTCGTGAATCTGGCCCCCAGGTACCTTGTGATCATACCATATTCAGTCCTTCCTTCTTTCTAGTGCGATTATATTAGGTTATGTCGAACTGTCCTCATAACTCGATTCACTTATTTCTGGTACCTGTCTCGTAGCAAATCAAAGGACCTTTTTTTTATTTTATTTCTGTCCTTCTCAAGGCTGGCATTGTATTCCTGAACTGAATAACATAAGTTCTGAATAATGATCTGAATGATTCCTTTGGAATGTAAAATCTGATTTTGTTTGTTAATATTCAATATTATGCCGATTAAATTCTTGCTTTGCAGATTCGTATTATGTTCACTTTAAGGTTTTTCCTCTGAATTCCAGTATAGTAGGCATCCTTCAGTCTCGGGAGACTATGGAGTTGCGCCCTAGTTGTCAATCCTGGTGCAGCACCTGGTGTGACTGGTGAGGCCAATCCGAGAGTGGCAGTCCATCCCACACCGAGCACAAACGATGTCCGATTCTGGTCTGTCTTCCTGGCTACCGGCTTTCCTTCTCTGTCTCTTTGCCTCCGTTTCCTTGGCAAGTGACTCCTCGAACTTGGAGAGACCTCTTTGAACATTTCCATTTGATTTCCAGTACCATTCCTCTTATCACATATCCCAGTATCACAGGGACTGAACCCCACTAAATGAATTGTGGGGTTCAGTTCCTGAGCCCATTATGCAACCCGTTCTCGCAAATTCGTAAAGTCAATATTGACTTATTAACTACGTGCATAGGTGATATACTAAACATAATAGATACCCTTAAAAAGAATCATAGAAAACACCGACCTTACCTAACCTTGTTAGTATCTGAAGATAAGCATCTTATTGCTTCGTAATTACAATTATTACTTAACCTATACCTATTATAGGTTAGGTAATAATTGTAATTACGAAGCAATAAGATGCTTATCTTTACATACTAAGTAGGTTAGGTAAGGTCGGTGTTTTCTATGAATCTTTTTAAGGGTATCTATTATGTTAAGTATGTCACCTATGCACATATTTAATATGTCAATATTGACTTATTAAATTTGCGAGAACGGGTTGCATTATGTGCCTCTGTAACTCTTTCCACTACCGCCCACAAGATGGGTATGGGGTGCATAATAAATGAACTAGACTAAACTAACTAACATATCCCATTCTCTTGGCGCACTGTCAATAATATCAACCCTCACTACTTGACACCTAATGGAATTGAGTTCTAAAAACCATTACTTTGATCAAGCTTGTAATTTTCTGTCCAGCAATATCGCGCGAGGCTTTGGCCATGACGTTCTCTGTTTTTCGCGTCATTTGGAAACGTAGCAATGTGATAATTTACTCCTCGACGGTAGAGCGACGGTCTCGCTTTATGCAGGTCGGCGTTCAATCCCCGACCGTCCAAGGGGTTGGGTACCATTCCTTTCCCTCCCGTCCCATCCTAGATCCTTATCCTGATTCCTTTCTCAACGCTGTATAGCCGTAGCAGCTTGGCATTTACTCCTAATAGTTCCCTTCCTCTTTCTTAAAGATCACTTAAGTGTATCGTATCTCAAGGGACTTAAACGTAACTGCTGGTTCCACAGTTGTATGAGATCAAGACCATTTCAAAGCATACCTAGTCAAATTATAATAGTATCAGAGTTTAAACGAACAAATCCACAAGGGCCGTGACGAGGATTCGAACCTGCGTCCGAGAGCATCCCAGACGCTGCCTTAATCGACTGAGCTACGACATGCATCACCCAATTGTGATTTCTGTGTGTGTAATGAGAATCAGAGTTCGTTCCAAGCTCGTCTAGGTTCTTTTCAATGACCTACTAAATGCTGAATAAATTTGAACTGGGTCTAATGACATACACTTCTATGAGGCAAGCAGGATGATTGGTCTAGGTGGGGCTCATTCTGATTGGCTGTATTTGACCAATAAAAACTCAAGCCCAGTCTGTTTTATAGTGTTGTTATTGCAATGGAGCCGGTCGGTCGAGCGGACAGCACGCTGGACTTGTGATCCTGTGGTCCTGGGTTCGATCGCCGGGGAGAAACAATGGGCAGAGTTTCTTTCACCCTATGCCCCTGTTACCTAGCAGTAAAATAGGTACCTGGGTGTTAGACAGCTGCTACGGGCTGCTTCCTGGGGGTGGAGGCCTGTCGAGGACCGGGCCGCGGGGACACTAAAAGCCCCGAAATCATCTCAAGATAACCTCAAGATGGAGGTGTGGAATGAACATGTCATGAGCACTGAGCAACACAGCAAGTGCTAGGGACTAGGAACGTGTAGCACAGTCTAGTGGGAGTTGAAAGTGTTGTATTGTGAGGTAGAATGATATTAAAGTTGTTGGTTGTTTAAGAATCGCTACCCGGAACAAAACGTGCCAAGTAGCACGGGCTATGGTGAGCCCGTAGTGGACTTCAAGGATGCCAGTTCTTTTAGTAATTCAAAGTGCTGTGTAGCTCGTGTTTGAATTCCTCCTTACATACTATCGAAACCTACGTGGGATCTTGTGTTCTATTTCTGTATGACGCATGTATAGCGAGGCGAAGAGTTGTGTACAGGAGGGGTGCGAGTGAGGCCTGTGCTAGCATAATGGATTGTGTCTTCTACTCCTGTGGTCAGTGATTCGAATCTCCTAGTGCACAGGTGAATGAAATGTTTATATCCATGGTAGTGTGGTTGTACAATATAATATATATATATATATATATATATATATATATATATATATATATATATATATATATATATATATATATATATATATATATTATACTCTCATTATTGTGCTATTCTTTCCCACCATAGAAGTAATTTATATTTTTCCTTATGAAGGTAACTGCATGTTTAGACTCTATTACTGTTGACCAGACCACACACTAGAAGTTGAAGGGACGACGACGTTTCGGTCCGTCCTGGACCATTCTCAAGTCGTTTTGGACTTGAGAATGGTCCAGGACGGACCGAAACGTCGTCGTCCCATCACCTTCTAGTGTGTGGTCTGGTCAACATACTTCAACCACGTTATTGTGACTCATCGCCTGCATATAGACTCTATTACTATTCTATTTCCTTGACCCCAGCAGACATAGACACAACCCTGATTTATTATTGAAAAAAACTAGGACGAATGATCGGTAGTATGTCTTGTAGGAAGACGAACTAATCCACACGGGACCGTGACGACGGTTCGAACCTTGAAATCTATCACGGCCCTTGTGGATTAGTTCATTTGATGCATCAGGCTATTGTGATTTCTGTGTGTATTGTAGGAAGACTATTGCTTGCCCACTATGGCATTAAAACTTGAACGAATACAATAACTACATCGTTTGAACGTCACGGATTGTATTATTGTAACTCTAAGCCTCGGCAATGGTTTTTCAGAGAGAAGGGGAAAACGCAAAAAAAAAACGCATGGAAATTGCTGTTATTTTTCCCCCTTTTGTAAGGGAGGTTTGGCAGAGACGTCTCTGCAGCTAGATAACAAGGGGAATAAGGGACTGGTTATCATTGGTTAGGTTTAAAAGGGGATTTTGTGGTATCATCCTTCCCCTTTGGAGAGATTGGTTGGCTATCTCCATTTTTTTTAATCAGGACAAGAGGGGAGACTGAGCTTTGTCAAGAAGATATTATTCACTCGAATTTGGGTCTTGTGTAACGAGTGAACAGAGGCGCTGATTTTTACTTGTAGGTGTTAATAGTAGAGAAACATTCGGGACTCTTTTTTTGAACTCTTTCAGAAATCCTCTCTTGGTTTGGATCCATAGAAATAATAATTAAGGCTTTGACTATTCCTCTTTTCTACCCTTCTGTTATTGATCCGTGTTTTGTAACTACCTGGAAATGGTCGTTCTCTATATCGTGCCCTTCCAACCCGTTCTCGCACTTTCGTATAGTCAATAATTGACTTATTAAATACGTGCATATGTGACATACTAATTTATTGTGAATATTTTAGTTTACCTTGAAAAGTTTCATAGAAAACACCGACCTTACCTAACCTTCTTAGTATGTTAAGATAAGCATCTTATTGCTTCGTAATTACAATTATTACTTAACCTATTATAGGTATAGGTTAAGACACATCTTTTCTCAATCTTTGGCGGCTTTGTTTACAATTATTAAACAGTTAATGAGCTCCGAAGCACCAGGAGGCTGTTTATAACAAGAACAGCAGTTGATTGGCAAGTTTTCATGCTTGTAAACTGTTTAATAAATGTAACCAAAGCAGTCAAAGATTGAGGAAAGATGGACACGTTCGTAAGTACTTGCGTAACTGCTTCGGGAATCTGGTCCCAGTTTACGAGGTGCGAAGCTTCCCCTACGAGGTCACTTACGACATGCACAATGTTGGGGGGGGGGGGTTGTTGGGACATCTACTACTGCTCCACCGTTTCAATAAATCATTAAGTGAAGTTACACACAGAAATCACAATAGCGTGATGCATTAATGAACAAATCCACAAGGGCTTCAGGATCCAAGTAAATCCAGTAGAACTTCTGGTTTCAACTCTTTTGACCATGTCGTAGCTCAGTCGATTAAGGCAGCGTCTGGGAAGATCTCGGACGTAGGTTCGAATCCTCGTCACGGCCCTTGTGGATTTGTTCATTAAGTGGAGTGTTTCGTACACGATAGAAACGCGCAGTAATTCTACCGTTCCCGAAACCACAGGAAAATTAATTTGTGTCAGAAGTGTATGAAACTTCTGTTATATCTGATGATATTTTCTTAACCTCTGAACGACCTAATCCTCGACTTGAACGACTGAATCCCCTCATTTGAATCACTAAACAATTCCTCACCTGAATAATGAAACCCCCGAATCCGTCTCTTAAACCCCCAAAAAATCCGTCTTCTTGACCCTAAAATTCCTCCGCTTGAGCATTTGAATTCCACTATTTGTCCTTAAAGGCCCTAACTTGAATTCCTGAACCGCGGACTGAGCATCTAAATCCCCCAATAGAGCGACTGTTTCCCCCCCCCCATATGATCGACGCAATCCCTCATTTGAATAATTTCATCCCCTCCATTTAAACGATTGAATCCCCCTGCTTGTATCCAGCATATCTCAGATACCAAAATCCTGTTGGAAATGATGCACCATCCTTCTGGATAGCAAAAAATGTAAATATATAAGAGCAGGGACCAACTGTTGCATATCTCTCTCTCTCAGCAGTAAATACCTGTAATTATTCTTATCCCTCCCTCGACAAGGACTAACATTAAGACAAGAGACACCCCATGAATATCACCAACATGCAAATCGCCTAGGGAGGTAGGTAGGCAGGTAAGCGAATAGGTAGGCAAGCAGGTAGGGAGGTAGGTATTTGTCGAGTCACCTCCCTGATGCGTAGATGAGGACCTCAATGTGGGTATTTACACCTCTACCCATCACTGATAATAGCTATGTTCTCTATTTTTTTGCGTACGTGTGGGAGATTCGAGGCGTCATTAAAATGTCCTTTCGTGGCAATTGCTGTATTTTGCTTGGCCTGGTTATGCGATATTTGACTTAGATAATAGCCAACAAACGTCCACTTCCTTGACCAGTTGGGGCAGCGCCTATGCCTTTGGCAGCGGGGAGCTGGAGATGTGAGAATTATCTCTGAGGCTCTTGGGGATGCTGCATACACTGAGGGGCAAGGGGGATGCTTGTATTTTATCTCGTGGACTATGTATTACTTAAATGTGTGTGTGTTTTTGTCTGTCCGGCCGTCGACCAGGAGCTAACGACTTCGTTAACACACTTCGCTATGCTGGGAGTACAGTAGCTAATAGTTTTTGTATCCAGGAGGGAATGTATGTT